>NC_056747.1:948040607-948203107 GCF_019279795.1 Protopterus annectens
ATATAATTCAGAATTTATATTGATGGACGGGACCTTCCCCATTAGCACTCAGGAATGTAAGCAGGTGTACTCTGTGCATTGTAGTTTGGAAGGTACTGGACACAATAAAGTTGTGCCCATTGAGTATGGTATACTCCCTTCGAAATGTGAAGTGTTATGATCAGTTTTGGTCAACACTGCTGTCTATATGTGAAGAATTCCAACAGCAATTAAGTCCCAAATGGTTTTAAGTGATTTTGAAAAAGGGGCTCTGAATAGCATAGTGAAGCACCTTCCTAATAGTACAGCTAAAGGTTTCTGGTTTCACCTGTGCCAGATTCTGTGGAGGCAAATACAGAAGCTTAATCTGACTACAGTGTATGATACTGACACACAGTTTGCCTTATTTTGTAAACAGATTCCTGCTTTGGCATTCATGCGTACCGAACATGTATTGGAGACATTAACATAATTGAAGAGGCTTTTGGTGACAGAGGTACAGCTTTATGTGATTTCTTCAGGAATAATTACATTTTAGGTCATCCAGGATGGTATGGCATGCATGGTAGTACCTCTGAGAGACAACCCCCTCTGTTTGAAGTGTCATTCTGGAATCAGTCAGATACTTGTGCTATGGGCTATCCAAAGAGCCAGAATGCAGTGGAAGGCTGGCATTGTAGGTTAAGGAGTTTAATAGGGAAGAAACACTTGTATATCACTGATGTATTACATGCTATCTGCCTAGAACAGAATCATTTGAAAGACCTTAAACAGAAGTTGTTATGCTGTGTTCCTTCACAAGAAACGTGAACTTACAGATAAGGAACATATGATCCAACATTTATTAGCTAAATGTGACGAATTTACACCTCTGGGGTTTGTGCAGCTAATGGCACATCACTGCTCATTTTAACCACTTTGGCTGGAAATATTGTAATGATAACCTTGGTGTATGCATCCACATATCATGTGATGATAGTTTGGTACATTATGTATATGGGACTTGTGTTACAGCAGCACTTTCTGGGATGTGGATTAATCAGATTTTCTACACTTTTGATTTAAATTTATGTTTGTACACGTTACTGTGAGTTATCTTCTAGTATGGATGACTCAAATGTATGCTTCAATTTGGATTTCAAAAATTGGATGGGATTGCCGGATATTGCCGTAAAATGTCCCATTCGACATTTGCAACATTTCCTTACAATTTTCGGCAATAAACATCACCTGCAACTACACTTTTTAGTTATTTATTTCAGTTATAAGTACTGTTTTTTTTTAACTTTCGAATTTTTAATAGTAAACCTATATATAGATAGATAGATAGATATATTTAAGTATATATATATATATATATATATATATATATATATACATATATATATATATATATATATATGTGTGTGTGTGTGTGTGTGTGTGTGTGTGTATGTGTGTATGTATACATATATATATATATATATATATATATATATAAATATATATATATATATATATATATATATATATAAATATATATATATATATATGTATATATATGTGTGTGTGTGTGTGTGTGTGGTGTATACATTTATATATACACATATATTGACCACACTGCCATACTGTTTCACCATTCCATATAGCCAATGCTGCATATTTAAATAAATTGATTGTTTGAAAACAATTTCCCGATGCACCCCAAATGTGGAGAGCTCTGCTCCCCGCACCCTGATTTTTCTGCAAACTAAAATCAAAATCACACCAAATCTGAAGGAAGGTAAATGCATTTTCCCTTTCTTCCAAGTTATTGCAACCTCAGAAATAGTACATTTAGATACTGAAGGAAAAGGAGGCAGAGCCCTGGCAATGGATCTACAGGGGAGTGCAGTTCCCAGGAAAAACCTTAAACTGTATGAGATATTTGGATTTATATTATACATCTAAAGCTTTTTCTTTGCCAGAATTTTTTTCTTATTCATAATATTTATAGTTTATTTAACTGAGCTGTTATTTTAATTTGAATTTATTAAATTGTACCATGCCTGGGTTTGAGTACTGGAATGAATAAATCTCAGGTTCAGGATTCCGGGTACATGGTCTCAATATACTGGTATCCAGATGTAGCAAAGAAGAATGAATATGGGGTCAAAAGCTGTTAGTGTGCTGAAGAAGAAGCAGAAGAAGGAGAAAATGTTAGTCGAGCAGTCAGGCATATCAGTCTTGGTACGGCTGGAAGGTTGGAAGCTTGAAAACAAAGCATTTGGGTTACATTTTGCATCCAAGGAAGTACATTTAGACCTAGCTTTTCTTTTTCACATACAGGGACTTCTCCCTGTAAACATTGTTTTGTTTGTGAACATATTGTGAGTTATTTTACAAACATTAATGGAGTGAAATTTGACTCTAAAAGAAATTATACTTGCAATACAGAAGCAGTAATATATGTATTAAAATGCTCATGTAATTTGTTCTATATAGAGGAAACTGGTCGCACATTTAAGAAACGATTTTACGAAAACTTCAGGGACATAAGAAATAAAAAAATTAGATGGCTCATTAGGGGCACATTTTCTGGAATGTCATGCTCTGAATCTTGCTTGTCTTAGGGGATCTGTATTGGAACAAATTAAGATACATTGGGGGAATGTATTGATTTAAAAATGAAATTGTTACAAAAGGAAACTTTGTTCATTTTAAAATATAACACATTGGAACCTTTTGGCTTGAATAGGAAATGCAACTGGAAATATGTTATTAATTTGTTCTAATTGGTGATTAGCACCTTAACTGAATGATTGATGAGTGTATTTAATGATTTTTTTATGTGCTTTTTATTCTTGGAAGGCCATGAGCTGAGGTGCTAAACTCTCGATTTTTAGTCAGTGGCACAGTGGTTTTCTTTACACAGAGAATTACTTGTTGTAGCCAGTTATTTGATTTGTTTCTGATACCTTTTTACTTTGGCTAACTAAAGTGTGTTTTTTCATTAAGAAGACTGGGACTACAATTCCAAAAGGAGTACAAAGGTAGCCTGATATATCTGAGTTGGGAAACACACAAGGGGGTTAAAGGGACAATTGCTTGTAGCTAAATAGTGCCTTTTCATTTTTGGCCAATGAAAGTGTGTTTTTATATTAAGAAGACTGAGACTGCTGTTAAGTGGCAGTGGTAAAGTAGCCTGGTCAGTCTGAGTTGGGAAATACACAGGATGGCTAAAAGTGAGATTGTTTCATCAGCCAGAGGACTTATTATGGACTTAGTTGTTTGGTGTTAGTCTGCACTTTAATAGTTACTTTTGTTGTGCTTTTACATTAAGAAATTCAAGGATCATCCATCTTGTGGCAGAAGGTATTTACCTGATCTCTCTAAGTTGGAAAGCATTCCAGGGTGCTCAAAGTGTAGTTGTTTATTGACCAGAGGGCACAGTTGTTAGTTTTCAGCTTTTTTCTGTCTGCTGTAAATTAGGAGCTTTTTTTTCAGAACTGTTCAGCATGCAGTGGCAGTTAGCAGTTCTCTGTATAGTAGCAAACATATAAAGCTCGCACTTAGTACTCTAACCTGTGATACTGTTAGCTCATCAAACAGCACTAGTATCAGATCATAGCACTAACATCAAGCTAAGGCACTCAGGTGACCTCCCCCCCGTAAAACCAAGTCCCTAAACCATAATAGCCCAAACCTAATACAGGTCCAGACAGCATGGATTGGCAATTTTCTAATGTCTCGGTGGCCAGTTTGGTAGATATAGGCATCCTGAGACAATATAGTAATTGTCTCATGTACTCAAACAAACTTTTAAACCTTAAAGAAACTAACACAGTATGTGAGAGATGTACATGCATAACTTCCTTAAAGGCAGAAATCTCACTTACAAACAAGGTTATCAAAAACACACACACACTACATCCTTCACACATACCACTCAGCACACACACATAGACCTTCTTATGCTGGTTCTTATAGAAATGTCTCCATACCTTAAAGACCTCCTAAGCCATCAAACAGCAACATTTATCCTCAGCAACCACTAAAGCACACACCAAAAGCAACAGCTAACACCATATATAAGCCTACACCCAGTGATCTCACAAGAACAAAGCCTATAAGGCAAGCACTTTACCCAATACACTTGTCATTGGGTATTCTACTGTTCAACACACAGATGCCCTTCTTACCAGGTTAGATAAGGAGAAGATAATGGTTAGTTGCCTAACTGGAGGAAGGATTCACAGTATCATGCATGCACTCAAGTCATTGCACCACAGGTACCAATATGATTCTGTTATAGTCCATGTGGGTATAAATGACCCGAGGCATACCTCACTGGACTGTATGAAATGAGGCATTATGGTTCTGTCCATATATGTGTCACTGACAGGTACATGCCTTGTATTGAGCAGCATTCTACCTTCACCAAGGATGATGCCACAGTATGAACAGAAAATGGTTGATTTTAATAACTGGCTTAGTTTCTGGAGTCACTCCAGGGGAATCCAGTATTTATCAGCATGGAAGGACATGGTAAACTGACCATGTTGCTTTGCCAAGGATGGTCTGCACCTGTCCCCTGGGCTTTCAGATATTTGCTAAAAATGTATCAACCCCCTTAGAGCCTTTTTAGGCAATGTCAAAATAATTACTGCTGAATTCTCAGGGCCAAAACAAGAAACTCAACATCCTACAAGCTCTTCTCACTCTGGAGAGATTTGGCTTAAAGCCATATAAAGTACTCCAACAGTTGAAGACTACAATGCCTTCCACACATTTAGACCAACAGCAGCACAGACAGAGGCTAAAGGTGGAGATTTCTCAGTTTACATTAGCAACAAGTACAACACCAGGTTGATTATACAAGAAGATGTCCTGGAGTTCATCCATGTCCAAGTCTCCATAGACAAGGTTCCTTACCATGTCCTGGTCACCTACAGGTCACCCTCTATGACACATGAAGCTCACATCTCTTACCTAGACCTACTAGAGGTGCTCAGCATCCAACCAAATACCATATTCATTACAAACTTAACTACTCCACTATAGACTGGGAAATGTACACTGCCTCAAACTCACAGGCACAACATTGCCTGGACTTTATCAACACAAATACCCTGGACCAGGCAGTGTGTACTCTAACCAGTGAATTAAAAATATTGGCCTTATTACTCACCAACATGAAAAACCTAGAAAACCCAACTAAACCTATAACAGTTAGGAGCTATTATAAAGCAAACCACATCATGTTAAGCAACAGTTTGTCAAAATTCAAGGCTCCCCAAACCCCGAGAACACAGTTACCACTGCTGTATTATTTACTGAAACCCTTTAAAAACATAGAAATTGCTGCACTGAGACTGGTACCTACCAAAAGTAAACCTAGATCTAACACCAAAAACAAACCCGAATGGTGGAATCCTCACCTTAACAGGGTATATAACAAAGTTTAAAAAAGTCATAACCAAAATCAGAAAACTCTCTTAGCACCTCTGATAGAGACAAGAGCACTCTGATTCAATTAAATAAAAAACTCAAAGGTCTAATAGAGTCCAGTAAGGCCAATTATGAGGACAGGATAGCCTCCCAGGCTAAGGGCAATCAAAAGTCATTCTTCAGCTTTGTTAGGAACCTTAAAGGTATCACTCAGTAGTGTGAATAACTGGTGCTAGATGGCACAACCTTCACTGACCAGGGTGACAGAGCACATCTACTGACTGATAAATTTAGCTCTAACTTCAGCCCCCCATCCCCATGAAATCCCTTCTAACATATTCCTTCTCCAACTATCAACAGGGAGCAGGTCCTAGTGGCACTTACTAAGGACAAAAACACTGCTTCACAGGGCCCAGACAATATTTCTGGCTACCTCCTAAATATCCTAAAGCACGATCTAACAGGACCACTTCAGGCCCTCTTCAACTACAGCCTCAAAGCAGGTTATGTTCCAGGTAAATGGAGGGCTGCAATGGTCAACCCTCTTGATAAGAGCGGACCATCAATCAACATCAGAAACTACAGACCTATCAGTCTGAGAAGTTTGATATGTAAAGCCGTGGATGGAATTATCATAGAAATGATAAACAAGGACATTGGCAACCTGCAAACAATGGGCCCATCCCAGTTTGGCTTTGTTAAGGGAAGTTCTTGCCTACTCAACCTGGTAAATTTCTTTGAGAGGGTCACCAAGGCTATGGATGAGGTGAAAATGGTGCATATGACCTACCGTGACATAGCCAAGGTGTTTGATACAATAACCCACTCAGGTATCATAGGATCATAGAATCACAGGAGGTTACTAGGCTAATGGCCCTGGGGTCCTTACAACCCTAGCCAAGAGTTTATCCCCAAAAAAGAACCTTCAGTCAGCACCTGTCTCCCCTGTCAATGAGGGACATATTGTTGACAAACTCTTAGAACTAGGCACAAATTCCTACATAACTCTCTGGATTTCTAGCTGGCTCACAGATAGGACCCAAGAAGTCAGGATCAGTGAGACTACCTCCACCAGGAGACCAGTCATCACTGGAGTACCTCAGGACTCCATATTGGGTCAGTTCCTGTTTGGCATCTACTTCTCAGAAGTAAAGGATAATGTCAAAGGCCTCTGACTCATCAAGTTTGCAGATGGCTGTAAATTGGGAGCTATCACAGATTCCTCCCATGACAACAACATCCTACAAGAGGGTCTAATACAAACAAATGAAATGCATTATAGTACCTTTTTGGGAACTCGTCCACCCAAGCTAATTATTCCATTGATAAAACACCCCTAAGAGTTGACCTGATAGTTATGGATCTGGGAACATATGTAGACAGTAATCTGGCCTTCGACCAGCACATAGCCAAGACTGTAAGAAAGTCATTCTATGTCACCCAACTCATAAGCAAGAGTATGGCATCCAGGTCCAAGGAAATAGTAACACCACTCTACTCAGCCATTGCCAGATCCATTATTGAGTACAGTGCCTCCTTTGGCATGTACCTAACCAAACACTTGCAACAGTTGGAATGAAAAAGAAAAAATTAGCACAGTGAGTGCATGTATGTATGTATGTATGTATGCATGTATGTATTTATTTATTTATTATTTGTCTTTCTTCTTTGCTGACTGGCTTAGTTCAACTAAGCCTACAGCCTCTTTTCAGGGGAAAGCTAAGGACATACCACCATAATGAAACCTGGTCATACCAAACATCAGCTGAATATTGCATTACTGGGAAGCGGTTTTCTGTATTGGAGTTTTGAAAATGCTGTAGGAAAAGCAGAGGTCCTAAGTGCCTTTTTCACTTACAGCAGCACTGAAACAGAGTGCAGGAATGATAGGGCTGAGCAAGTACAGATAGAGAGAAAAGAGGAGATACAACAGGAAGATAATGGAAAAATAAAAGGAACTGAGGAACTTCAGTGAGACACGGTTTGAGGTCAGGATGAACTACATCTGACAGTGCTAACAGGGATTCTTGTTGGGTCCCTGGAAGAGAAGGAGAACAGAATCTTGGAAACTGGGATGATGCCACAGAACTGGTGTTTGATAATGCTATTTCCTTTTGCCAAAGGTGGATTTAAGGAAGCAGGCCTGTAAGTCTCAATATACTACTGAAGACGAATGATGACTTTTGTAATTATATATTTATGATTTTGTCATTAGTCTGAATGGAAAAGGTAATTTAAAAGATTCATCCAGTGAGGGTGGTAGAAAACCTAAATACTAATCCTCTTGCTGATAGGCACCCTCATGTCTTCTCTAAGCCAAAGTATTGCAAGTTTAACATGATCTCATTATTGAGTGGTTCTCCACTGAGGTAAACCTGCGCAGCCTTGTAAATATAGTAAATGAGGAAAGACTTTTAACATTATATCTCAAACACTATTTTTACTTATTTGTTTGCTTGTTTTATATTACTTTGACAACCATAAAGGCAAAAGGAGAACAAGAGGTCTTTTCAGGCTGAGGTACAAGGCCAAATATACAAACAGTAAATTACAGGGTATGTGTAGGCCCTAAAATGAAAAAGTTGATAGAAAATGGCCATCTGAACAAAAGTATAGGTTAGTAGGTATGACAGAGCTATTGAAAGGAAAGCCTTTATACAGTAGAATGTGTCAGACTGTTCAGTAATGGAGACGGATCTGTTAAGCAAATTTGTAATTGATGTCACACTTGGTGCTGGAGAGCAAAATTAACATTTGCTTTGATAATAAAGCGAAAGCCTAGTGAATTAAAGTGTTCAGCTTGATAATGCTGGAATAGGGTATCAGTTCACAACACTATCAGTGTGACTATAAAAGCTTGGGCACCAGGAGACCATCCAGGGAAGGAGAAATAATGCCACAAGGGCTTTGCTCTCTTCCCTCAGTAGAGGGTGTGGAGAGATTCTGCTATAATGACTGCTAATTGATGGTATTGATATGGGTCTATATCACATCACTGAACTTGTATAAGGTCAAACAATGTAATATCGAACCCAAAAGTCTGAAACTGCACAATAACGAACACACAGAACAGCAATTTTTTCCCAGGGAAAAAAATCGCTATTCCCTAACAAAAAAAAAACATAAACTTTAAACTAAAATTAAAGTGGGGGGCTTTGCCCCCCACCCCCAACATGGGGGGCTGTGCCCCCCATACCTCCCCCACTTAAATATACGAACTCCAAGATCGCACCACAGTGGAGGAAATAGCAAAGCCCCAAAAACAGCCCACCGATTTTTTTCCCCTGGGAAAAAAATCGATGTGCCGTGGCTTCGCTATTTTTGAGTTTCGGGCTTTGGGTTCGATGTTACATTGTTCAAACTTATACAAGTTCGACAATGTGATATAGACCCATTGATACACTAGTAGATGCCTGCACTAAGTACTTGTACAACAAGATCAGTACATTAATGCATACAAACATGAGTGGTAAAACTGCAGACTTTTTCCCACTTTGAAGCAGATTAATTTGAAACAAGGATATGTGGCACATGGAATCAGCTAGTCTATACTGCCTGTACCTTTACCTCAATGCCAAGAGGTTTATAGGTAATTACAAAACATGCACTCCAAGAGATGAGTAAGAAGCCTAGCCCAAATTCCCAATTGCTCCAAAGCACTGTCTGGTTAAGTGACTTACTCAGGGTCACACAGCAGGCAAACAAAGGCAGAGGGAATCAAACCCTGTACAACAGGAAGTAGCTTGTTAACAGCTCATTGCATTAGTCCTTTGCACTCCCAGACAGCAATCTTTGAATACAGTTGCTGAAATCTTATTCATCCCTGAACAGAAAGCACCCTCTGGTGAGTGGTCATGTGAATGGATAAGAAGCACTCTAGATTCAAGCATATGTAAAGAAAGATGGCGCTATCGCATTCATGGTACATCACATGATATGACACTTTGTACTATACCATTATACCATAAATATTTCATTTTTTTCTATTTATTTATTGTAATGGCCAAGTGAGTAGCACAGTTATTAACAGCACAGAAGATGATCTTTGAAAGTAACTAAAAAGAATGTACAAATGCATAATTGCAAGGGAAGGATTCAAGATCTCTACCAAGTAACAACTTGCTTAATATTCTCAGCAGATAAAAATAAAACATGACATCAAAATGTGTTATGAATTGGATAATGAGGAGATAAGTCACTCTAAGTACCTTTTGTTAAGGATTTTGTATCAAAGTAGGAAATTTGTGGTTGCGTCACTTTTCTTGTTAACTTTCCTATATTCACCCAGTTTGGGTTTATAAACAAATGAGAATTCTTAAAGCTTCTCCATGGGAATTGTCTGTCTGTAATCACCCATGAATCTGTGTCCCCCACAAGACTGTCAGGATGTGAGCACAAGTACTGTAGACCAATGGATGGCTTCATGTATTGCACATAAACCCATGTAAGGCACTTGAAATGTCTGCCATAGCATTCCTTTCTAGCTAGTACTTGATGCAATGTATTTCTACGACCATCTGTGAGACCTGTATGTGAGTACAATCTGACAACTTTGGTACAACCAGACATATCCATGGTGCATAATTTTTCAATAATAAAAATGTATATTTATCATCATTTATGGTTACATTGTTAAATGGCTTTTATTTTATTCAGAACACCTGGTCTATTTTCCTTTAAGATTTTCATTTAATTTCATTTTCTTTGTTTTCCAGTAGTGAAAAGCTGTGCAGTTTAAAAATATGCACAGTGTGAGCTTGTGAGGCTCATGCCTCTCATTTTCTTTGCTCAAGAATCAAGGACAAGGCAAAAAATAATAGGGAACAAAGGCCCATAACCAGGGATCATTTTTAAATATTAGTCTAATTCATTTAAAAGAATTAATTGAACAACAGTTTTACATCAGCGTGCATTTTCTGAATAATAACTATGACATTTTAATGTTGGGCATTATTGACTTAACTGTAATCCTTAGTGATTTACCAGAAAAAAACAAACATTTTACGAGGTGCAGAGTCACAATATGAAGCAGAATCAGATAACATTCAGCACAATTAGGGATAGTTGAGAGCTATGGTGAGCGACATCTATGGGGAGGGGACTGCAATCTGGAAAGTGGTGTCCACATCCAAAATCCCAGCTATTCCTGTGTCTGACAAACTATCAGATACACCCTCCATACCAGCAAACCTGGCTTCTTACTGAATTAAGACAAGCAGAATACCTTGATATTTTCCCTCTGCACAGCAGGCTGGCAAATGATGCACACCATTTGTCCAGTACTTCAACCCACAGTCTTGCTCCTATATTGTACTATACATTCACTGCATGCTGCTGCATCCCAGGTCTCCACATGGGGTCAACCCTGTTATAGTGATAACTTAAATCCTCCCTACAGAAGGAACAACTGGACATTGGTTTGTCAGTCCAAATACCCTAGTTCAGGGGTATAGCCAGAGAATATAATTTCATACCCATGTGTTCTTATTGCTGCCTCCAACCCGCCTGTCAGTTAAAAAACTGAAATTCCCTCCCCCAGCAGGTAACAAATGTCTGAATTACTTTCCCTCTAAAATCATTAAATAACTATTTTTTCAATCTATGAAACTTATTGGAGGCATTCATTTAGACTGTTGTGAACAAATATCGCCTATAAGAGCTATGGTTTCTCTAAGTAATATATATAGAAATTTGTACTCAGTAGAATTCAAAGAGTATGCCTAGCTACTCCCTTGTTCTAGTTGTCCCCTTGGCTCAGGCCCCACTAAACAAGCTCTGAATGTTTGGTGACATAGGTAGTAACAAAACCCGCACACCAATCTGTTAGCCTAGACGCATGGTAAGCAAGCTTAAAGTGCTACTTTTTTAACAAACTCACTAATTAAGAGTGCAATAAACCTAAACCAATGTCAAATTTACAATTAAACAGTATACTAATTTTATAGTAAGCACAGGGTTTTTGTGTTCCTTTGAGAGTATGTACAAAGGTAGTTGAATAAGTCTAGGACTTAATCTGGTGGGAAAAAAACTACCTCCTTCAGGTAAGAAGTACAGTAAAGAAGGACTAAACTGTAGGGCTATGATCTCTAGGCAAGGAGCTTATATAGCTGTGTCAGTGTCTCTACAGGTAAAGAGAAAAGCAGCATGTGTGGATGGGAGAAATGCAGCAGTGCATATGCAGGCAACGAGAAAAGCAACACGTGTGTATGGGGGTAATGCAGAAGTGCATATGCAGGCAAAGAGAAAAACAACACGTGTGAATGGGAGTAATGCAGAAGTGCATATGCAGGCAACGAGAAAAGCAACACGTGTGTATGGGGGTAATGCAGAAGTGCATATGCAGGCAAAGAGGTAATGCAGAAGTGCATATGCAGGCAACGAGAAAAGCAACACGTGTGGATGTGAGTAATGCAGAAGTGCATATACAGGCAAAGAGAAAAGCAACATGTGTGGATGGGAGTAATGCAGAAGTGCATATGCAGGCAAAGAGAAAAGCAACACGTTTGTATGGGGGTAATGCAGCAGTGCATATGCAGGCAAAGAGAAAAGCAACATGTGTGGATGGGAAAAATGCAGCAGTGCATATGCAGGCAAAGAGAAAAGCAACATGTGTGGATGGGAAAAATGCAGCAGTGCATATGCATGTGAGAGGACAATCACAACTTGAGCAAGAAGAAGAGGTGGGTGGAATGAATACATTAACTACAGGAAGAAAAAAATGTTAGCAGGGTAACATTAGAGAGTATGTCAAATGTTTGGCTATAGAAGGAGGAAAAGTTGGAATGCAGCAATTTGTTGCATTTCTGCAATACAGCCCAGAGCTGTATTTTTATGGAGGCCAGAACTGGTTATGGCGATGAGTTCTGTAAGAATGAATTTGGGAAAGGTGTCACACCTGTGCTCTTGTTTTATTCAGTACATCTACGTAGTAATCAAACGCAATAAATGCCTTAAAGAATGTTGGTAAGCAGAAAAGAATACAATGCAATATACAGAACCAGAGGCAAGAATAAAAATTTGCAATAAGCCATTACTGGAAACTGATAAAGATTTCCTTAACTGAAAGACCTGTTTGATAACATTTTATATGGTTGAAGTTAAACCACTGTGCATAGCTGTACACATTGCTAGTGTATGACAAATATATGGTACCAAGAATGAGACCACCAATCTTGTTTCAGAAAATGAATAGCAGTGTTGGTGCAAACAAAAAGACTGGTAACTGATAGGATGCAACTCTTGATATCTCGCTGAAGTCAGTGAAATCATACAGCATGTATTTCTGAGCAGGGCAACTCTGGTGCTACATAACAGGTAAGTGAAGAGGGTGGGAATCAAACTCTGCGCTGCAAGATGTAATTTATTCTTAGCTCTGTAGCTTAATATCTGCTGGCAGACCATTACAAATATAAGTTTCTGAACCAGACTTTGCATAAGGAAAAAGAGGGTTACAGCCATAGAATGCAAGCCAGCTCCCAGACTGAAAGGGAAGAGCTAATATTTTAAATGCCTGAGACTAACCATAGTTAGCACTGTTACTCAAAGACAGCAGCTTATCATTTCTTTCATTTGATATGTGGGATTTCTCATCCAGGGCTGGGTCACAACTGTCGAATGGTAGTGAAACATCCCTAACTACCATATGTGCAAATAACAAGTAAATGAATCACCACTGTGTTGTTTTTGTGTAGGCTGCAAGTAGCTAAGCATCTATTTCCAAATATCATCAAAGCTGTAAAATGAATATGTAGCATTGCTTTGGGGTCAGCAGAGATAACTGTATTCCTCATGGCACTACGGTATGCACAGCTTGTGGATTTATCACTCTTGGAGTCAGAGGGTGAGGCCATGAAATATTACCCTTTCTCCTTTAGTATACTTTCCTCCTACCACTCAGCTCAGTGTGGAATCTGGCAGAGTCCCGTAAGGTCATTTTTTTCATTGACCTCTGTAAGGCTTAAATAAGCAGAGAGCTGTATTTGAGTGCTAGCACTATACAGAGTTTAGAAATCTTCAC
This sequence comes from Protopterus annectens, assembly GCF_019279795.1. NCBI lineage: Eukaryota > Metazoa > Chordata > Ceratodontiformes > Protopteridae > Protopterus > Protopterus annectens. The sequence goes on from NC_056747.1 coordinate 948,054,013, forward strand.
CTTTAGAAAGGTAGCAAGCAGTCTGTGTAATTCAGATATGCAGATTTGCACTTTAATATCTGGCATAACATTAAATAGTGCTGTTACAAGGTTTCAGTTGCTTAAATATAGACAAACCCTTTTAGTGGGAGATGAAAGGCAGTATTAGCAAAGAGTTTATGAAAGTTAGCTGGCTGGTACTGTATTCCTCATGCTTTGTATTTGATATCATATCGCTCACTTGTAAAAACTTTCCATGTCACTTGTTTTCTCCTGATTTTTCACACAGATTGTTCTCTCTGAGGTATCTAGACTAAGGGTTCTGAATCAATCCCACACTTAAAACTTCAGTTAGAATCAAACTGCAGTATCACATGATGGAAGTGCAAGTAAGAGGTAAATATGCAAATAGTTAATGTTCTTGTCTTGCTTCATCTTTTCTCCCATCGGCAGTGCTCCATGTATTGGGTGGCATGGCTGTAAACACACACACACACACACACACACACACACACACACACACACACACACACACACACACACACACACACACACACACATATACACACCCACATATACACACACACACACACACACACACACACATACGTAGATATGCACATACCCACACAGACCCCCCCCACACACACACACACACACACACACACACACACACGCACACACACACACAGTCTGTTTCACAGAGTAGCTTGTTCAAGCAATAAGCCTTCATTTAATGTTAGTATACAGCATAGTGTGAATCAAATAACCCTTCTACAGAGAGCCATTCCTTGAGTACTTACTCATCTGTCCTCAAATGTCAATCTTCCATATCTGATGGCATGTTGCACAGAGGAACCAATGGCCCTGGCATTGGCCAGGAAGAGATGGGGGTGAGCAGCCATTGCTGGCTCTCCTGTCACTGACAGAGAGTGTTAGTGGATTTGTGCTCCACAAACTCCACCCAGGACTCGGGAGAGTGTCATCTCAAAAAGAAGTGCACTTGTAGTCTGGAATTATGGATGTGCAGAAGCATGCAATCACACAATGCGTAGTGTAGAGGGTATTTCACTGCATTTTCCAGCAAACAGTGGGAATTATTAGGAACATAGAAAAAAAGTCTTCTAGCCATACTCTCACCTTCACAGGATGGCAACCATCTAGCTATGTCCTCCGTCCCCCGGTATTCTTGGACATTGAAGATTGTGAAGAATCAATCTGCCAAGAGCTAGAATGGGTTCAATGGTCACAGCGTGAAAAAGAAGCTAAAAATAATTAAAAAACACAGAACCCACTCCACATATAAGATGTCCACCCCACTAGACATGTGCTGCTCTGCTAAACCACCTTTTTATTGTTCTATTAACAACTTTGACAAAGAGGATGAAAAAGAGTCACCAGAAGCTTTGACTAACAAGTGTAATAAATGTTTATGCTTCCCATTTTCTTGTGGTATCTCTTCCCCTTCCACATTACAGCATAAAGAAAAAATCTGTCTAGTAATGAAGACCTTGCTGATGTAATGATCCTTAAGTATGACATCAGTGTTCAGGATGAAGCAGTGACCCGCTTCAGCTTCAACTTTGATTGCTTAAAAACTAACGTTATCACAATATAAAACAGTACGGCAAAACAAATAATAAATTAGCATAAGAAAAATAAAGCAAGATAATAGAGTAGCAAAATGTTTATGACAAATAATAACACTGACCACCTTCTTCATGTTATTTGTTTGTTTTGTTTGTTTGCAAACTGAGTTGATGAGCTGATACAAAATCCTTTTCAACCATCACTTGCACCAACAGACAAAGCAAAAAAGTAAGTATACAAAGAGATGTACATAGGAACTTGGCAAAGACATATACAAATATTTTGAAAGAAATGTATCTTTGAGGTATGATCAAGATATAGTAACTTAGTGAGTAGATATCTGAGAAAAATACAGATTACATGAACAGTATAATATTATATACATAGTGGAAATTTTAACAAAGAGATAGAGGTACTTACGTATTATCTCAATCAGATTTTGCGACATCTTTTACTTTCTTGAGTTTTACTAAAACAACATCACTGAACTGTAATATGGAAGCGTAGACTGTCAGAAAGTCTGCTGGGATATCGATGGTGGTTTTAAAAACTATTAAGACTTTATAATTTTAAGATTTGTGGGTAGCATCCTTTAAAGATGTCAAGCATTGAATTCAGCGATCGCAGTGGTTGCGTGTGTATGTATGTTGGGCTGAAAGGAGTGTGGGAATTAGCGTACGATATTATACACATGTGGAGTTTAAACAACAGATTAGGTGCGTTCGTACTGTGGAAAGGATTATTTTTACTGCAGTTCTTGTGGCGAAGGATTATTTCTCAGCGTTACCTTGTTCTTTTTGGATGTATTAAAATATTATGAAGGTTAGAAACAGGTTTTCTGTAATGTTTTTGTAGTCTTAGGTAGGTTTATCATTGAAATGGCTGATAAAATAATAAAGGGTTGAAAACAGATTTCCTCCTTTACCGACAGCATGTGAAAGGAACGCATTTGAAGTAGAATGGGACTTGCTTAACTGACATGAGATGCTGGCGGTAAAGGGAACCTATTTTCAAACCTTATTCTTTTAGCTGTTTCAATGATAAACTTTCCTAAAACTACAAAAACATTACAGAACACATGTCTCTAACCTTCATAATACTGCATTGCTACTACTTGACCTAAATAGAAGCAACCAGCATTACAACAAAAATCTGGTTACGATAATATAGGTACCGAGATAGAATATTATATACATGCTGAAAATTGTTAAAAACTTGGTAGATTATTATATGCATACTGGAAATTTTGACAAATTGGTAGAATATTATATACAAACTGGAAATTTTAACAAATTGGAGACAGTCTACTTAAGTAATCAGGTAGAGCTACAGATTATACATATATGGAGTATATACTTCAGCAGTAATCCATAACTGGGAGTGTGTAACGTAGGATGTACCCATGATTGGTGAGGTTTACTCATGAGGATAAAACTCGAGTGATTAAATAAAGCCATCAATGGGTAAATCCTGCATTATCCACAGACAGGTGTGGATAACTGCTACATTATACAATGGTGTTTAAGTAAAAAAGAAATGTCTTAAAATTTCCAATTGATATGATTGTATAAAAAGGCCTTTAGTGATCTTATACAAGTTACTCATAGTCTGGGGCATCTAAAATATATACTGGGCATGCTCTGTCTGTATGTGCCAATGGCTACACAGTAAATTAGTGTCACTACCTTTTTTTTCTAGGCAACTTTTTCATAGACTGTTCACATGTTTGCATCATATTTTTGGTCTGTTCTTCATAAAAGATGTGGCTTTCTGGCAAAACAATGAAGATTAACGTCACTAAATAATGACTGATACCACCATTTTAAGGTGGTGCTCCCAGAAAAGAAATCCAGGTGTTCTATATTTTTTAAATATATTGTATTTTCTCTGGTTTACAGAGAAGAGGATAGGACAGTTGTAACTATTTATTTTACTAGTTTGGGTTTGTTTTCTCCCTTTTGCAGAAATGAGGATATGATAACTGTAGCAATTGCTACAGCTTGCCAGAGTGAAGTTACTGGTCTCCTCTCTATGGAGATTGTCTTTCATTATTAACTCACAGACATCCTCAGTGATTTGCCAGGAAATCCAAACTTTTATGAGTGACTGGGCAAAACTATGAGATGAGGAAAATCAGGCATGTTCTTAAAATCTCTGGAAAGCTGAGAGGTATGGTTAATGGAAGTATGGTTGACCATACTGACAGTAAGCATGCCTTTCACCTGTCCAGAGCTTTGCAGAATGCCCGACCCCGGGAATCATGAAGCTTGCACCAGGTGCAGGCGTAGCATTGGCGTTCCAACACCAAATATGGCCAGTGAGCGATCCAGATACGAGCTGTTTCAATGTGCACTACCTGCGTACGCTATGCCCGCACAGCTCCCGGCCCCTGTATGCTAATTGCCCCAGTTGCAGCAGTGTAGCATGCAAATGAAGGTATTTAGTGATCCAGGAAATGGTGCAGGCATAGTGTAAGCATGCAGAAATGTAAACCATAAAAAACTGTTTACATTTTTGCAAACATAAAATCGGAGCCATGACAGCTGGCCAAATACATGTATTATATTGTTAATATTTTCCACTGGCTAAATATATAGCCATTGGCATAAAAAAACATGTACACGATATAAAAAGAACATTTAATTTCATTTTTCCCACTATCGCAAAGTTTAAGTGCAGAGCAGTGGCGCACAAACCGGATCGCAAGAAAAATAGAAAAATATAGAATAAAACTGCAATGTAACACATATCATGATTTTCCCATAATAGTCAATGGCAGGTATGTTACACCACACCATGGTACATGGGTTGCTAAGAGGCTATGACAGTGTTTTGTACGGTAGCTAGGAATTATTAGGCAATGCCATGCAAATGAGAGGAGTAATAGTGAATCACAGATTCCCCGCTGGTGTAAGGATGCACCTCACAGTGTAGCGTTATAACACCTTGGTGTGCCCTTGAGATAGAAATGACATCAATTTAGGGGTGTGTCACCTTTGCTGCAAGCAGATTAGAGCATTGCTAATCTGGTGTCCCGTAGCTAAGCAAAGCTGCAAGAAAGGGGTGTGTTGAACTGGTTATAGCTTTGCTTAGTTGAGAGCACACAAGGTAACTGAGTATGCATGTGAACGGAGATTAAAATGCGCTTAAACTCGGTAAACGGGTTTGCGCGGCATGCACCAGAGCTGAAACAGGAAGGATATAGGAAAATAATAAGGAAATGCTGAAGCAGGGAAATTGGAGTACAAATGACTAATTAACACCTAGGAACCTACAGTGGGCCATTGACAACATCTGACAAGGTTGCAAGCAGCTACCTGCAGAACAAGAAAGGGAAGGGGCTGTACTGCAAAGAAAACAGTAAAGTATCACAGTAGAACAAAGCAGATTTGCATTATATCAGCTACAAGATACATTTTGCAACACATGACTGGGTAGGGAAACTGCAAAACAAGAAAGATGGCAGGTGGAGGTATGCCGATAATGGGAGGGAATCCTGGTATAAAAGTGAATTAAAGGGCAACAGATTAATCAAGGCAGGCAAGTATACCTCCACACTAAAGACCCCACACTTGCAGTACTCACTGTAAAACCCATAATTAAGATATCCTGCAGCTGGAATTGCTCATACACACCCAATGACATCAACAGCATGCATAGCACAATAGTATAAAGTGTGAAAGCACCTCACACATACTTGTGTATTCCCATACACTCTGCACCATTGGTGTATACAGACAGGGAACTTTTAATATGTACATGTTAGGGGTTGCCATAGCTTTGATCCACCAGCTTGTGTTGGAGACTGAAGGTAGTGTGGAGGATGATGCTCACAACCACCCCAGGCACCAGAGGAGGAGAAGAGTGTTCAGACCCAGGGTATCCTACCAGGGGCTACATGACCTGGAGATAGTAGGGCATTACAGGGTGAACAGGGACACCCTACAGTAACTTGTGGAACTGTGCCAGCCACACCTCAAAGCCAGAACAAACAGAGGGGAACCCATCCCAGTGGATACGAAGGTATGTGTAAGCCTGAGAATGCTAGCTACAGGTACCTTTCAAAGGCCAACTGGGAATATCATGGGGATCTCACAGGCATCAGCATCCAGGGTACTTCACCAGCTCCTGGATGCCATGTTACCACATGCCAATGAGCACATATACTTCCCCCGAACACAGGAGAAGTTGGCCAGCAATATGCATCTCTTCCACCATGTGGCAGAATACCCGGAGGCACTGGGTGCAATACACTGCACGCACATGCACATCAAGTCACCACCCAGTGAGCAGGGTAGGCGCTACATAAACTGCAAGGGATACCCCTCCATCAACTGCCAGGTCGTGTGCAATGCCCAGGGCATTATCATGGATGCATGTGCTGGCAGCCCAGGAAACTATCACGACTCCCACATCTGGCATGCCACACAGCTGTATCAGGTATTTGCCAGGGGGGACATCCCATATAGCCACCTGGTGGGGGATGCTGGCTATGCACTGGAACCATGGATGATGACTCCCATCAGAAATGCACACACACCCATGCAAGAACGCCATAATGAGGCACACGCACAAACCAGAATCATCATAGAGCGTGTGTTTGGGATGCTTAAATCATGGTTCTGTTGCTTGGACATATCTGGTGGAGCCTTGTAGTACTCTCCAGGCACGTGTGCCCACATCTTCATAGTATGTTCCATGTTATACAATATGATCCTGCAGAAACAGCTGCAGCAGGGACAGAATGCTGTAGACCCTCACAGCCCACCACCATTGCCAAGGGCCCCACAGGCACAGAGGTACTCAAACCACGAACACCCTGAGCCAGCCCCAGTAGGCAGACGGAGGCATGCCCAGTATGCCCATGCCTTGGCAAGGAGGGAACATATAGCACACACACTGACAGTGTAGGCACCTAGGGACTGGCACCTTTCACCACCTGCATACACAGTAAAAATGGATGGCACACACACAAGACTACCTGTAAATTGTCATGTATAGGCAGTCTACTGTGTGCATCCAACATAGGCAGCCCTCAACTATTGCACACACAACTGCTATTGGCACAAGGTAAGTCAACACCTGAACAGTAAATTAAGCTATTAGCATGTGCTGATACTGTATGTATAGATTCATAGGTTCATAGGTAGGTACTTGGCTAACTGCCTGAGGGTATTCATAAACCTAGCCAAAATGTGTCAGCTTTTGCCACCCCATCAATTAATTAACTGCACCTCTGTGGAGCAGAGCCAATGACGGGATCCCTGGGGTGTATCTACTGTTCCCCATCCACTCTTCAGGGTTTCTCATGTGGAGTGTTAGTGAGGGGCTTTGTATAATGTAATTAGGGATATAGTTTCAAAGCATGGGGAGTTTCTGTGACAGGAATCTGTCCCTCCAGCATCTTCTAGTTATTCTTGTGGCAATGTTTAGCTCACTACAGCATGTGACATGGATTCCCATATGTGGAGCATATCCATTAAACCTGAGTTGGACATGTCTTTGTTGGCCAGCAGAGATCATTTCTGAGTAAACGAGTTGCCACTGAGTAAGGCAGGAGTTTATTCAGTCTGACTGCACAGGACATATGTTTGAGGCCAGTAATCCTCTTAGCGAGGTATGTTCGTGGACCTTCCAGCTGTCAGAAGTATCTTCTGAGGTACATCCCAAATGGGTTATTATACTCTATGATGCGACTGATGAATGATGAGTAAAGGGGCACTATAACCTCAGTATGTCTAGACGTAAACCCTTTAGTAATCAGATGGCCTACATAGAAGGATGTCCTAACTACTCTGGAGATATGATTGTGAAAGGAGAGATCACTGTCTACCTTAGCCCCCAGATGTCCTATTACCTCATCTGTATTAAAGTGGCTGCCACTTACATGTTAATATGTGGGTGTTTAGTTTTCCAAAATGGAATGACCATGCATTCTGTGGCACTTAGCTGTAGTTCATGACATTGACACCCTGTGTTGGTCTCTGTGAGGACCCTTGAAGGATGTCTGTGTCAGTTGGACTGTCAGTTATGGCTCCCAGTTTGCAGTCATTGCCAAACATGGTCTGCCATAGTCCACCTGTGTTTGCCTGTACCTCTGAAAAGTATATGCCAAACAGTAGGGGTCCCAGGACTGAGTCCTGTGGGACACCAGTTGTGACTGGTTAAGAGTTGGACCTGGAGGCTGCTAATCTTACCATGTGGGTTATGTTTGTAAGCCTGTTGACAACCCATCCTGTGATGTATGGGTTTATGTACAGGCTGGTGAGGTTATCCATAATACCTGAGTGGGGAATGGTGTCAAAAGACTTGGTGAGGTCCAGGTAGTAAGTGTGAACCACCTCTCCCCTCATCTAATGTCTTGGTGACTATCTGCAAGATGTCAAACAGGTTCAGTAGGCATGATCATCACTCAACCAAGCTGATCTGGGTTGGGTCAAGTATTTGGAGGTTACCAATGTCGTTGTAAATGAGTGCCTTGAGGATGCACTCCATAGCTTTGGAGACCAGGCTAGTCAGGCTTATGGGGTGTTAGTTACCATGGTCAGTTGTGTTTTCACCTTGGTGGAGTGGAATAACCATTGCTATGCACCATTGTATGGGCATGTAGCCTGTGTAGAGGCTGAGGTTGAAAAGCTTAATTAGGTGGGGGGTTAGTTTGTCCAGTAGTGTTTGCAAGATGCAGTCTGGGACACCATCTGCCTCCATTGATGCTGCGTTTTGCCATCTGAGAGGGCCATTTCCACCTGTGTGTCTCTGATTATCTGGGATACTGTACTTTCTGGGTATTGTTGTGGGCTCTTTAGGGGGTGAAGTTTGCACTGAATGTATCTGCAAGGATGTTGGCGATATCAGTAGGGTCAGTATATTTTGTGCTATATTGCACTGGCACAGTGCAAATCTGTGTGTTACCACTTAGATCCTTGACATAGCCAAAGAAGGCTTTGTGGTTATCTTTCGAATCCCTGCCTATTTTCCTGTTGATGTTAGCCTTGGATGATTTCATGAGGGACCTCTGTTTCTTACTAATACTGGTCACAGATGACTGCCCTTCTTGGGTGTTGCTGTTTTTTTCTGGACTACAGTGCTACTTCTGTTGTATAGCCTGTTTATTGCAAGGGTCCACCAGACTGGTGTCCTTGTCTAGGAGGAGTGAGTCTTGGTTTACCAGTGATGGCACAATCCATACATCTTTGTAAGTGCTTATAGAGTGCATTTGTAAATCTTTCTGTATCTTGAGCAGTGTTTTCCCTTAGCGTGGGGGCTGTGAAACCTCCCACCTCTGTCTTTAGTAGTGTGAATTTAGCTGTAGGAAAGGTATTCAATGTGGTTTCCTTGGGTGGGGGAGATGGTTGGGTGTGGAAATCATCAGTGAAAAGTCCATGGTCAGATCTAGCCAGTGACCGGTTTACCTCTGCTGTGGTGCACCTGTTGCCCATGTTGGTGATTACCACTTCTAGTATGTTTCCACCTCTCGTTAGGGAGTTTACCATCTGACACAGGGCATATGAGGTGATAAATTTCAGGAAGCGCTGGGCCTGGAAGTGAGTCCTTGAGTACATTTCCCAGTTAATGGTAGGGTAGTTGACATTGACCAATACCAGGGTGTTCGGTAGGACTGTCATATTTTCCACTGCCTCCAGGTAGGAGGAGTGGTGGTCATGGGTCATGGAGGGTGATCTGTAGCAGGCCACAGTTTACATTGCAGTTGTGGCTGATGTTAGCTGCACATGGATGATCTCAGAGGTATCATGCTGCCCCACTAACCTGGAGGTGTAGGTATCCCTGATGAATATTGATACACCCCCTCCATGTCTGTGTCAGTCCATATTCTGTGGCCGAAATGTGTGGCATGGGTTGTAGTCCAGTAGTGCTGGTGTGCTCTCAGGAGCCTTAAAACATGTCTCAGTTACTGCACAGATGTTTACGCTTTCCATACAGAGGAGTGCTGTGAGTGCATGCATGTTGTGATTATAACCCCTGGTGTTGAGTAGCATAACCCTCAATGATTCCGCTATTGTGCTGTTTACGGAGGTGGGAATCACCTTTGAGACTTGCCTAAAAAAGGCACCATGGGGGTGTCAATAGCCTTGGTCAGTATTCCAAAGCCTAAGGCTGATACATGCAAGTCGGTATGGTATTGTTGCATGCATGTTACCCATCTGTGCTTGTTTCTCATCTTTCCTGTAGGTAACCTACTGGTAAGCAATAGAAAGCCTTAAACCTATACAAGTCTTCTAGCTTCCAAGATAGGCTTTTGGAGTGATTAAGTATCAGTGTTCTGTATGTTCTTGCTGTACTTAACTGTTTTATGACTACATGGTGAGTTTTCACTGTATATTGCGATCTGAAAGCTTTGTTTATTCACATATTATGTCTGTGATGGCCTGCACTTTAGAGGTTCACAGATAGCTAGTAGGCTATCTGCCCAAAGGCATTTAGAAGCATAGCTACAGTGTGTTGGCTTTCTCTGCACCATTGATGAAGTAACTGAGCCTCTGTCAAGCATAGCCAATGAAGTGATTCCAGGCAAAGTTACCAGAAGCTGTTGAGGACTGGGGTGGCGTAGGGTGATAGGGGCACTTAGTGATCTAAAGAGGGCACGTTAACATGAAACATCAACACCATTCAATTTCCCCAACAGTTCTTGCAGCTATAAAACTGGAGGGGCTCCCCCACCCACTGGCTGTATGGTTCTGGGACACACGATCCCAGGGGTGTATATACTGTTACCCATTCACACATCAAGGTTTCTCATGAAGTGTGTCAGTGAGAGGCTATGCCTAATGTAGTTAGGAATTTAAATTATAGTCTCTCATTACATTTGTCATATTTTTATTTCAAGAGTAAGTGAAGCTCAGTGGGTTTGGGCGCCAACGCCCTTTGCTTAGCCTAGCTTACACATAGAAATTATCTAAATAGAAAATAGGCAGAGGCAACGTTAATGTCAATAGTGTAATGGTTACAGCATTTGCATAGTATCTGTGCATTCCTGGTTCAAATCCCAATAAAGTCAGAGATGTTTTTCATGTTAAAAAGTATACCTTAACCACAGCTTGCATATCTAGATAGTATTCTTCAGTATAATAAACATTTGAAACACCCATATATACCCATGTGTGCTGGAGGGTAAAGTCAACAGAGAATGTAATGCTATGTAAGCACATAATGAGATGTTACTTCACTGAAATGTATATATCCTGAGTAGTTATCAGATGTGGCCATGCATGCGCGCACAGGTTATTAGTTGTAAAGTTTGTTTAACTGCTGCTTTAATGTCGCACAAAAACTTTTAAACATGTTTACAACTGCTTAAATGAGCCTTATTCTGGAGCAAAACACATTTTTAAAGCATTGCAGGTGTTGAACCCCGGACCAAGCACACAATAGCCATGGGACTTACCACTAACACATCTGAGCTGTATATATGTTTCATGGTCTTCAGACTACACCTTATACAATAGGCATTCCACAGTACTGACCACAAATGGGGCAGTCACTTTGTGTACATATGTACAATACATTGTAATGTACTGCAGTTTGTGAATCAACATATACAAGTCTACATATGTATAACTGTTACAAATTAATACTAAATATATATATATATATATATATATATACACGTCAGTGATGTCTGCACATATATATATATATATATATATATATATATATATATATATATATATATATATATATATGCAGTTATATCTATAGCCATATATATAAACATCTATGAACACACTTTGTGACACAGAAGCAATCCAAAGGAATTGAAGTGTACACAAAACACATGCAACTCTGCTTTTATAACTATTAATATTAACATAATTCACCATAGAAGGGATGGTTGTTGTGTATGTGGAGACTGGGGTGGGGGGAGGAATGATGGGCAATGAAATTATGCATCAAGGAGAGCCTGGGTTGGATGTTCAATAAGTCAACTGGAGGGGTGTACATGGAGTATGGGGACAATATAAAAAAGAAACAAAACAAGAACCATTCTCATCTATAATGCACCCTGTCAGGTCATACTGCAACACTTAATTCCACAAACATATGAACATTAGCATGTATCATACATGTGTACACCAACTGACTGTCACATTTGACAGTAGTGAGGAATGGCCGTAGTAAAATGTATATTCTAAACACCATAACATTTGTACATATCTCAGATGCCTTAGTGGTAAAGTCAGTGATTGTGGTGTTCATTGGCCCAGGTTCATGACCTGCAAGGGCTGTTAACTTATTTTGAGGGCCAGAATAAGGGCTGTCGAATGCAAGTTGATTAAAGCACTTTTAAGCAGATGTAAGCAGTTTTGCATGGGTTTGCGCGATGGAAAAGTGGAGCTTAAACACGGTTAAACGGATAAGTGCTTCACAGATTTAACCTTTGCTTGACGTCGTGCAGACCTCAGGCAAACCCACTTACAACCGCTTAAATGTGCGTTAATCACACTTTCCCTACCTGTGCCTGTTCTGAGAGGTAAAATAATAACCACTTCCAGGATTAAAACCCGCAACCATGTACACCATCCTCAGAGTAACCTACCACTAAGCTACCTGAGATTTACCTATGCCAGGTGTGTATTCAGACAGGTTAAAACACAAAAGAGAGGATTGTGTGGAAATAAGACAAACCACCATGTACCCAATGAACGGTGTATGCTATATATATATATATATATATATATATATATATATATATATATAAAATAGAGAGAAAGAGAGAGACACATAGATACATGTCGATATATAGAGATATACATATATATGTAGATATATTGATCTATGGAGGTACATATAAATGTATGCAATAATATATATTATATATTATATTTCTATAGATATATATATATATATATATATATATATATATATATATATATATATATATATATATATATATGGGTCTATATGACTTGGTCGACAGTTCATATGATCAACTGTTTATTTGGTCGACAGTTCATTTGATCGACAAGCATTTTATATATACATATACATACATACATACATGTGTGTATACAGCATCTGAAGTGCTCAAATCTGAGTATAACACGGACCATAGCAATCACACATTCTGCCACCCCCAAACAATATGAACATAACATATGAAGAGTATATGGCAATACACAATTAAAAATATGTTCTATGGACATGAGCCAAATAGAGTTAGTCACCAACACCACTACAATGACTGCAAATATCCATGACAGAAACACACAGACATCTTTCATGTAGCAAAACTTTATTACATTCCGATGTATTGCCAAAAGGATTCAAGGACTAACCGGCATGCTATACAGGAAGTATTTAACAGTGCCTTAATGAATCAGCTTGCAATTACCATAGTATTAGTCCACTAAGGGTTAGGTGTTCACATAGGAAAAGAACCCCCACACATATAGAATATGTATAAAAGCAGTTTCTACACACCTGCATCTGCTATGTACACCCACCATCTCCCCCACACCCAAACTAATTACAACAATACATACTGTCATACCATAACCAATTATTCACCCACTGTACGACATCTGCTGAAACCTTAACATACCTGGACAGAGACACACTAACATGGCCCTATGTGAAATAGTTGCTGTTATACAATGGAACAGCTGCTGATGTTACAGGGTTTATTTGAACTAATCCTGTTTCAGAGGGTTGAAAAGTAATTACAACAGGAAGTGTTACCAATTACTGATTATCAGCAAAGTATGATACACATTTACACCAAACTAAAGATGTCTGGTGAGCACACTGTAAACCCCATAACATTATATGCATAGCCATACAGCCTTGAGCTGGTCAAACATCCCAGCCAGACTGAAAAATATGCAGAAGTATTAGGTACAGACAAACCCTGCACAAGTAGCAATGTTCAGAAATATAACAGCAGTACTCACATGCAGACCAAATCTTCTAGGCATTACACACAGTATATTTCTGTTTGTCTCCATACAGCTGTTGCAATAGATTTCAAACACTTCCAGGCTGTCTTCCTCACAAGTAAGGCAAAGGGATAACGCCCAAGTGGAGTACTCAGTTATACTCCACTGTTGCCATGGTATTGGCTAAGGGAGTAGCTGCACAGCTGATGTGCATGTAATTAACTACTGTGGAACACCAACTGGTGATCAGGATAGCACATGTTACTGATCTCTAACTATAAAAGGATGCCTTGTCACACATTCAAACCATCTGTATCTACCTGCAGAATAGTACAAAATACCCAACAGAAGGTCGAAACACAAACCGAAAATGATTAATATACCAGTCAATAACACCTCCAGTTACCAAGAAGGTATGTATAACATTTAGTATGTCTGTGTATGTAGTACCTGTTCTGTAATAATTACAGTGTAATCAATGCATATAGTGGAAATAGCTATCTTGTAGCTATGTATTGTTGAGCAGTAGTAATGCTTGTAGTATTCTATGTGTGTACTGCTGTAGGTCACAAGGCAAACTCCTCATACATCACAAGGGATGATATATATGGGCTTGAAATTCACCAATTATTTTCCAGCCGCTGTCAGTGTCAGGTTGGGTCCAACAAGTATGTGCTATAACAGGGGATATTATATGCTGATATATTGTAACAGCAGACATATGTATGGGTGTATTCATGAGATGAACATGTCAAAGGTAGGCTTACTGTACAAATATGATTTGCATTGTGGGATATTGTGCCAATAACTGTGTAATGTACAGTATTTTAGGCAGATCTGTATTCCATTTTACATAGAGTTTCTATTATGTTATGCAAACATTAGTTATGTCTGTTGGCGATTACAATACTCAGTAACAGGATACATTTGACTTGTATTCATCTGACAGTTTAGCAGCATCATAGCAAAGAAAAGTGGAAGAGCTAAGTAACTATCTATGCACATAAGACATGTAATAGCCACCTCACTAGTATCATTTGCAAGCAATTACAGCGGTGCATGTGTACATGTTATGCAAATGTGTAGTGACCCTTGTTACAGGGCTGGCCCAAATGGCTATGTGCACACCTACATAGAGTGGATATTGAGAGTAGAGACACACTGGTTGAACTTTCAGGTTTGTGTAGCCTAACCTCTCATACCCAACCTAACAGCCGCTTGCAAATACTGCATGTAAGGTTGTGCACAGTACTGGTAAAGAAACAGGTTGCACATCATCTTTAACTCCAGTGTAACATCTGCAGTAGGAGTGTAAGATGTAGGAGACAGCTGCCTATGTGTAATAGCTGCTTCATAGGTGATGGCTTGCACTATCTGATTATATCCTGATCATGTTGATATTGGCAGCAGAGTCTATTGGTACTTGACTCTGTTTGGGGAGTGGGTATCCATGCCCAGCAAAGCTCATGGTTCCGGTGGATATGTGAGTATATACCCAGAAAAGGATACAGACCTGTTGACATTTGCATCATTTGTAATCAACTATCAGGATGTGATGTGCTCCTCAGAGGAGGATTGCTGCTAAAGGAAGCTACTATGTTTCTGTAATAGCCAGTGTTGTCACATCCATAACACAAATATTTACATGTGAGCATCACTGTATAAAACATCTTCATAAGCAATACGTAAACTAAATACAGTACTTGGTACTTGTAGTACTGACTGCTCATACAGGCATGTCAATTAGTCAGCTACTGGTGTTTACTAATGTCAGCTTTGTGTAGGCAGCCCAGTCTACAGCCATGACTGGACTGGACAGTCGTGAGGTGTAGGTTAACACATGTATCTCATCACCACAACCAACACATACCCTTACCAGAACACAGTAAGGACACCCACACATACCACCAGAAATCACACACATTCACAGAGGTTTCTAAGTATCTGGCAAAGCAAGAGACCTCCCAAGCTGGAATAGACAGCCAACAAAATACAAAACCTGTATGACATAGTTTGCATAATTGTGCCACACCTCAGAACACGTGGCCAGAAATGTGCCCAACAGTACACATTTGTGAATGCAAACTCTAGCACTATGTTACACACCAAGCTATATGAGGGGAAACATACTGTCAGCTGCCTGTCTGCCATGATTAGCCACATACCCACACACTCAGACCACCTTTTGAACTATACACATGGCTCTGGCATATTCCGTGATGTTGTGCAGGACCTGTGATGCAGTAGCCTGGACTGCATGGAAACACACATGTAGGAACTGTAGCCCATGCAGGTATGTCCCAAGGCCTGGGTAGCATTCTGCCATTAGCCAGAATGATACTGAAGTACAGGGACAAAAGGATTGTATTCCACAATTGTCTAATGTACTGGTGTAATTTAAAGGGTATCCAGTATCTCTCTGTCTGGGATAACATGGTTGACAGACCATGATACTTTACCAGACAGGGCCTGCTCCTGTCACCCCTGGGAATCTGGATACTGGCTAGGGCTCATGCTTCCCCTATAGTGCCTTTGTCATGCAATGTTCCAGTGAAAGTCCACTGCTGTAAAAGGGACAGACAAGCAATAAACTGTGGATCTCGCTACTCAATGATACATTTCAGAAACTCAATATGGACTCACTTACGTCAATCCTTAACATGAAGAACATATCTGTGCAATGACTGAGATATGGCTCAACGCTCTGGAGAGCACCCCTGCATTACCATGGTATAACACATACCTCACCTCTTGGCCATTATCCATATTCCTGAAGGATACGTACATCCCCACGCTAGTTGCACTTGCATAACTTCAGATGCAGTATGCTGAGCAACTACCTTTGTGCCAAAGTGGAATCCAAATTGCACCTTGCGACAGATATCCCACCATGCATCAGAATTCCCAACTGTCGTATTGTGCTGTAATGGGGAATATTAGGTTAGAGACAGAAAACCATAACAATGGCTACTCTCAACTATCACATTATGAACTGGGAAGACTCATGTACCAACACCTGTGTTCAGTGCATGTTTGATTTCATCAACCCCAAAGACCTGGATCACCATAATCACACAAACAGGGCTAACAGTATGCTACCCATAGTCAGTCTCCAAAGCCAATGTTATACTTCTTAAGAGTGAAGTGGTGACTGTCATGGCACCCATGCAGATGGACAATGCATGTGCAAATGCTAAATCCTACACAAATGCACTTCAAGCACTCACATAAGTGCAGTGATTGTGCCATTGAAACAGAACCAAGATTCAACCAAACACAAACAGGAAAGCAAACTGGTGGTACCCTGCCTTAAACTGTACATGGGTGGAGGTGATCCCTGGTCAGCCTCAGTAAGATGCAGATACACCATATAAAGCCACACAAAGCTACTGTGAAACTAATCAGCCACATATTATGTGGCCAACCCCAGAGCATTCTATAGCTGTGTCATGAATCGTAATGGCAACAACAAGACCTGCCGTGCTTCACAGCACTATGGCACAAGAGGTACTGCACCTACAGAAATAGCACCTGTTCATCCAGATAGGGTCTTGGATAACCTAAACCCACACTCACCTCCCCCCAACAGGTACACATATTTATATATCCATGTACACTACAGAGCCCCTGTAATAACAACTATGCAGGTACAAGCTGCACTCTCTAATGCCATATATACAGCTTGCATGGGACCTGTCAACATCCCAGGGTGTATCCTACACAAATGTCAGAACAATTTGCTTTCCATATACACATCATGTTCAATCATAGCTTCATGTCAGGCTGTGTACACACTGAATGTTGCACAGCAACAGTTATCACACGCCACAAAGGGGGAGACACCACTGATAATGGGAAATAGTGCACTACTACCCTACTGAGTCTGGTCTGTAAGGCCATGAACCTTGATCAACTTATTTGATGTAGTCAGTACAGATGTAGATGACAGTAAGGTTGATTCACACAGCATATCATGACCTTGCCAGGTCTTAAGACACCATCGCCCATACTGTGTTCCAGCTACACTCAGTAAATTAGGTGTATATTCCTATGTCACAGGAGTGGTTGGCAACTGGACTGCTGGCAGAACTAGCACTACAGAAGGTGTCTGACTAATACATGCACATCAAACCAGTGCCAGCTATAGTAATACAGGGTTAATTCCTGGTACTCCCCCTCATTTTATCTATACCACACAGACTAACACAGACAGCATCTGCCTATTGAAGTTTGCAAATGACTATGAACTAGGAGCAATAGTTGACTCAATGAGTGCTGCGGGCAACATACAGAAGGGTCTTTGTGGGTCAGATGTGTGGTGTGTGACGTATGGCCACAATCTGACAGCTAAGTATTGCATTGTCATCCCCTATGTTATAAACCCTGTACCCATGAACTACCACCTAGGCAGCGGTCAACATAATGGAAACTGTGTGTGTATGGGATGTAGCTGGACAGTAGTCTTTCCTTTGATAGTTACTTCACCACACCAGTCAGGTAGTCATAAATGGCACCCCTAATCATGACAGGGTGCCATCCATGAATATAGAGATCATTGTTCAGCCATACTCAACACTCAAGTGACCCATAATAGATCACATATTTTCTTTAAGGGTTATTGGCCATGTTCAGATGGCCTATACTGGCCTTCCCAATTCCTAGCTCCACTATGTAGCATGATGCCTACCCTGAATAAAGCCATGTCCAACACAGAGATGTTGGACATGCTACACTTACACATTCTGATTCCAAATACACACATACTTCATGGACATCCACCTTTCTAGTACAAGGATAACAACATGCCTGACAGATCCCTGTCCCATACACTTTACATACTCCTGCCATACTATGCATCCCTGTCCAGCAAAGCTGCACATTGCCCCTCTTTGAGACATGGTGTGATGACCGCATGGCAAATATATCAGTAACCCTGTGGATCAGTTCTGTGGCACTGCTTGAACTGGCCACTGTAACTTAACTGTCTGTTGGCTACAGCTAGGCAATATTTCAGCCTAGGCTCATAAATGGCCCAGGGCATGTAGCCTACTAGTTCACTATGACCATACATGCTATAGCTGATATCCAACTCTGCAAATACCATCAAGCTAGCCATTGTCACATGTGTTTCACATGTGCAACACAGGTAATACATGGCAGGATGCTAAACTGCTGTACAGTGCCATGTAGATGTATATGGCAAAACACATATATGTAAAACTTTCCATGAGCAAGTCTGCAGGGTCACAGGTTATGTCCCTTAAGGCTGTTTATGACTATATATGTGACATATACACAGCATTAAGGTCTACTGCGTTAATGTGAACACATCCAGGCATGTGCTGATAGGTAAAGACACCAGTACAGGCAAACAGACATACCTATATCAAGACAACATCCACATGGAGTATAAGCAATGTCATCACTTGACACACACATATAAGGTGATAACATCAAATCACCAGTAGTATCAAATGTGTGTGAGTTAAACATGTCAGTGGTGTTAGTGTCATGTAGATTTGCAAAGACATTTTTGTAATCCTAATAAATGTGATACACATATATGTTCAACTGTACTTCTCTGTGAGTTACTGTGACCTTTCTCCATCATTATGTCTTCCAGGTATGCCGCGTGCCAGGCTGCCTCCATACATCCACTTGGAGGATGAGGTCCTCATTCCATACCTCCTCGACAACCATGTAACACTCTTCAGCCATGTGCCACAGGATGCACAGCAGCGGGATGCCCAGTGGGAGGAACTGCTCAGAAGGGTAAATGATGTTGGCGGCCACAATCGCACCTATCAGCAGGTGCACCAACACTGCAACATCATTAGACAGGTGAAACAGCATGCAAATGCAATTGCCAGGGAACAAAGTGCAACAGGTAGGGGGCCACTCACCCAGCCCCCACTCACACGTACCGAGGAGCTACTGGCCAACCTGGGGACACCTGCAGAACTCCATCCACAAGATTTAGCTGGTATTGCGGAGGTGGGTGTCTCACAACCACTGAGCTTGGAGTTAGCTGGTAAGGCACTACTGCAGATATAACACAACTATATTTCATATAGCTACATGTGTTACTGTACAATATGTAATGTAACATCATATGCAAGGCATGTATGCACACATGCCACATACCATAGTTTGCTACTCTATGTATGCACAGATGTGCATACTCCATAGTATAGTCTATTGTACTGGCTTATGTGCTAACATGCACATTGCACCCTGTAGCTATCACACAGGTGTGGATAATGATCTTACTGTTGTGACACTCCTATTTAAGTAACTCTGGCATTCCACAGTGACAGCAGCCTGTTGTAGGTGAGATTGTTATTATTTATCAGGCTCGATAATGCACAGATCATATTAATTGCATACCGTCTGCCATGTGGCCATTTAACACACGTACACATAATGTATGGTGGCCCTGTTAATATATATACAGGTCAGACCTGCAATGCATCACACTGCTTACTCATGTGGAATAACTGAAGACTATATAAAACACCTACACTAAACCTTACAAACTGTCATTGCCAGATGTGTGGACAGCTGTGACTACAATGGTGGAGGTGTGGCTCACTGTAGGGACATGTACTACAGATCAGCATTACATATGTGGGGAATACAAACAGTACTATACAGAGAGCATATGTGTGCACACACTCTAAATGTTTTGGAGCTGGAGTATGACCAGCCCACAGGATTCATCCTTGTGGATTATACCCTTGCTATGAATGTCACACAATTTCATGTACTATCTGACATGTCCATGACATTTAGTGGGCTGACTACAACACTGCTTAACTATCCTGCAAAACATGATAACTCACATCCCAAACATACCACCCTTTGTCTGCATAACCCTGTCCTCACAGGAGCATATAACATCTATGGGTGTATGTCATATGGGACAACACTGACATGTGAAATAGATGCCCATCACAACCATTGGACAAAATATGTTTACATATGGCCATGGAGGATGGCCAGAGATATGAAGCAACACACACAGTAGAAGTGATGTACATATGTGTACACCCTGTTGTACATTGGCCTGACACAATACAACTATGGCCTTTGAGTAATGGTGAAATTGCAGATGTGAAACACTAAACATCATACAGGCCTGTGCACAGCTTGTGTAGGCATGACATCAAACCACCGCATAACATGTCTTGAACATCATGAGTGTGTCACAACATGAAAGCATTCACCTATACAGTATCCAAATACATACATGTGTTGCACAACATACACATATAACCACCTCAGGCCACAGATACAGTACATTCACCTTGCTGGTGTCAGACATCACTGTCATGCTTGCTCCTCATGTGTGTGAGGTACACAGTTGGCATGTGGGACATGGGGTACTGCTAAGTTAGCCATGTCTGGACATAGTTGCCAGGCATCAGCAATATGGTTGCAGATGTGCAGTGGTGTCACCTGTATACCTGTCAGTGACCTGTGTCACACATTTCACAGTAAGGTTTAGTGTGTATACACCTCAGTGATGTGGGTCACATTCCACATTAGATATGTATTGTATCTGAACACAGTCATGGCTATGAACTGTGTCTGTAACTCACACTGTATAATAGCAATGGCTATGCACATCAGCTCAATGTGCAGTATGTCACTGTATATCTGTAGGGCAGACTGAAAGCATTGCGTCAGATGAAGGTCCATGTTAGTATAGCATGTCACTGCATTGGGATGCCATTACCTCACTGCATATTTGAAAGGACACCATTGTGTTAAATGTGTATGCATGTCATTCAACACGTCAGCAGAAGACATGTCATACTACATGTGATTAGCAAGGGCATAAGGCACACATCAGGCTGGTGTACTGTTAACCAGTGCTGGTCTACGGCACCATTGCAAAGTAGGGACAGCCATGTCAAACATGTGTTTACAGCCACATGCACATTGTCTGTAGACTCAGCTCAGGGGTAAGCGGAATAATGTTGAACAGACAGACATGCACTGCTTTGGGGGAGATATGCAAGCTAGGGCTCAGGCAAACATAGTATTCACTCAACATACCCTTCTGCTCATGAACTCCTCACACATAGGGGCAGTGGCCAACACAAAGCATCTGTGGCACATGTACAAAGGTCAACAATGGTCTGTTAACATGTGGGGTATGTTGCACAAAACATGGCAGTTTGTGTTGCAGTTTTGGGGCATAACCTACTAACACAAATGGTGTAACACAGGGATGTATGCTAACTACTACTATAATTGTGTAAGGTGCATGCCTTCTGCTATAACACATGCATGCTGTTGTGTGCTACTCAGGGATGTATGATAACTACCACTATAAATGTGTAAGTGGAATGCCTTCTGCCATATCACTTGCATGTTGCATGTCGTTGGGTGTCATAGCATGTGTGTGTGTGTGTGTGTGTGTGTGTGTGTGTGTGTGTGTGTGTGTGTGTGTGTGTGTGTGTGTGTGTGTGTGTGTGTGTGTGTGTGTGTGTGTGTGTGTGTGTGTGTGTGTGTGTGTGTGTGTGTGTGTGTGTGTGTGTGTGTGTGTGTGTGTGTGTGTGTGTGTGTGTCTGTGTGTGTGTGTCTGTGTGTGTGTGTGTGTGTGTGTGTGTGTGTGTGTGTGTGTGTGTGTGTGTGTGTGTGTGTGTGTATGTGCATGTGTGTGTCTGTGTACTGTGCTGTATAACTTGTAATGTACAGTTCTTGTCTGCCCCTCACAAATGTTGATGTAAGTGTGTTGCCCTCTTGCGGTCCACCTGATGTTAGTGTCCCCACAGACTCTAGCAGTGATGATGAAAGTATGAGGCACAGGTAGGGTTGTCAGGGGCTGAAACTGTGCCATTGGTTATCATTCCACCTGCATCCTTCTCATCCCCGCACACAGATCTCATGTCTACACATACCCCATCACCAGTGGAAGAACAGTTGATGGGTGGTAGCATGGAACAGGGAAGTGTGGAGACTACAGAAAGTGTGCCTGCATACCATGATCCCAGACAACTGACTGATGATGTCCCACACAGGCATGTGCCCAGTGCTGCTCATAGGAGGACCTCTAGCTAACATGCCCCTGCAAGACATAGCACATCAGCTGGTGTCACCAGATGCATGTTTCAGGCTATAATGGAGACACAGGCATGTGCTGAATGGCACAACAGAGAAGGTCTGAAGCTTCAGAGGGCTGCTGTCTGTTTTTTAACTGACAACATCCAGGCAATTGCAAATGCTCACCATCATCTTGCAGATGTTTTGGATAGACGATTGGGTGACATGGTGGGAGTCCTTGACCATGGCATGCCAATCCTCGAGCACTGAATGTCTGTGCTGGAACATCTAGTGGGAGTGAGGCATTGGACATGTGGACGTAGGCCAGCTACATCACCTGTTGAAGGTCTACGTGAACATGCTACTTCACATGCCCGCTCCCATAGTGGTGATAGCAGTAGCAGTTCAGCTGGTGCCATGCTGTCCACACCAGGACACAGCAGGCCATGTGCATGTGGTCCTGGATGGTCCCAACAGGGAAATGGTTCCAGTGGACATGTGTCATCAGACAGTACCCAATCTGGACCTCTGCCTGGTAGTGCCCGTGCAACCCCTGGCAGGCGCAGGTCACGTGGCCATGCCTGGACACCGTGAACTGTGAAACCTGCCCTGTACAGTCTGTATATGTCAATAATACCCCTGTGTAGGCCAGCCACATGCCAGACCTGTTGGTATACATACACGCACACACCAGAACAAAATGTAGAGCACCTCAACACACACATGCATAACATCCACACACGCCCAATGAGATCAAAGGCCCTAGCCCACACACATGATAGCATCCAATGGTGCAGACTAGGCCTCTGGCAAACATTATCACCCTCTGCATATGATGATGCCTGTGCTGCATCCACACCATTGGTGCTGGGACATGCTCATATGGTCTGATGCACAGGGTGAACATACTAGGAAGACAATTGTAGATTACAATTGTTGAGTGGTGTTGACAGGCAGCAGACATACCATGTACTACAGTTTTATAATGCATGTTGTACTTTTGACAGTATGTATTATGTGTAACAATAGTAACTGCATCTTGATCTTGATGTTCTGCCTTCCTCTTTCAGGTGTAATTGCATGTGCTGGGGATGTCAGTGTTTGTGGTTAGTGTTCCATATGTAAATGTAGACTACGCACAGGTCTGTATGACAATACCTGCATGCACTTTGTAGCTTTCACATCACAGTTATAATCTCCCAAGTTTCAAACATGTTTACTGATGTAATGATCCAAGAGCATGATAGCTGTGTAGTACGCTACTGTGGCCAGAGCCATCACATCCATAGTGGGTGACATCACAGGCACCCTTACCTGGAGCGGGGAGGAGGTAAAAGAGTGGTTTAGCAGATAACAAGGGTAAAGGCCAGTGGGAAAGGTGGCTTCTCATTGGGAAGCAGTATTACCCACTCGCATGACAGGATGCATACACATACACACACTCAGGGATTCAAAGATACCGTAACACACCCAGAGATTCACAGACACTGTAACACACCCACACACTCAGGGATTCACAGACACAGTAACACACACACAAACAGTTGCCAGCGTTGGGATGAGAACCCCTGTCTATGTGCAAATCATCATTATAGTACTACGTAATTGCAAAATGCAACACAGAGATTACACATGTGCAGGTAGTCTGAATGGCCTATGATTGAGGACATCAACAGGGATACTAGATTGTGGGGAGTGTATATGGAGAGGGGGCTTCATCAGTAGGCTATGTAACATCAAGCCTCACCCCAGGGCGTACATGTTTACAGACAGTTAGAATGCCCTTCTAAGATTGATGACATCAAAAGGGTTACTAGATTGCATTGAGTGGATGGGGGGAGGGAGTCTTATAATTTCATTATGGTAAAATACAGCTTCACTCCAGAGACTGGACAGCCATACACACACACACACACACACACACACACACACACACACACACACACACACACACACTGTGGCATTCACAAAGATATACACCTATGTCACACACATACAGACACTTGACATGTGTGTGATTCAAACACCTGCCTATGTCTTGCTTTCTACACTTCACTCTGTACAGATGTCTACAACAGTGTACAGGAGAGTGAAATCATGTGGAATGTATTCCCCACCATATGTGACATATATGGACACACACACCCACACGTGCCAGTACTGTGAATCAAACATCTGCCTATCTCATGATAGGTATTACAGAGCGACAGCATTATTGCACATGCTACAAAGCATACTGACTCTTTCCTTTGCCAATTGTGTCGATATATGCACAATATATGCACAGGGGAGGTGTTACTGTTCCAGGTGTCAAGAGGTTTGCCTTCAGTAGCACCCTTACTGCATTCTACATTGTGTGTCCTCCCCTTCATTTAACAAAACCATAGCTTAGCAGTTACACAGGTTATTGTAGGAATGGTTGTAACACACCTGTGAGCTGTCCACAGTAATCATTCATCTACAAAGTAGCCCCACCACTTAGTAGTTATGTCCAAACATCTGTCCATACCTAAAGTACAGCTTACTGTACTTTGAGCATATCACCATATACAGTTGGCAATGTTGAGGCTGCATTGCAACTGCATGATGTACAAAGACAGCAGTCACCTTCAAACATCAGACACTGCACACGCATGGAATCTAAACATACATCAATACATGTACACATATGCAGTCTCCATCAGTAAGTGGACTAGCAGGTCAAGAGGATACATTCCACACCTTCCCCACACCATGTGTGAAACCTAGCTGAGCATTACACCATAATGGATAATGTATTCATGTACTGGTAGGACACACAACCACCTTCACTGAGTAGCCAAGTGTACATTTATACCAACAGCACATCAGGAAGACAGACACACAGCAATATTCCATGTCATGATCCCACAAACTGTTAGTTGACAGTTCCACTGTGAAGCCAGGGCACTGTAACGGTCAACAGTGAGCACATCATATAACAGTGAGCATATCATATTTGCCATACACATCATATTTGCCACACACACCTCATGATTACTTGAAGAATGTCAGCAATGTGCTCTGTTTGAGCTAGGCAATGCACTTATTCAAGCATGTGTGAGGTCTGTGACTTGTAAACATCTCACCCCAGCATGTTCTGGCTATTGTGGTAATAAGGTTAATGTCCAGACAGCACACAGCATGCATGGCTTACAATTGTTGACATGTGGTATATGTAGGAGCTGTGGACACACATGGCTGTACATGTCATGGGCATATCATCTGTAACTACTCAGGAACATACAGAGCATAGCTGTATTCTCCTGAGTCTGTCAATACAGACTATGTGTGTAGGTCCTATGATCCTGTTATTTGGGTATGTTTGTAGGTATTGCATTAGGTGGACCTGTATAATGACATACATGCCACATGGGTTGTTGCATGATATAATAGATGTCATGGGTGACCAGTAGATAGGGAATATTACCTCTGTCAACATAGATATCAAACCATATGTACTGTTAGCATTCAGCAGTCATGGACCTAGCTTCCATGTGCATGTGTGTAATAAATGTAGCCACCTGTATGTACAAAGGACAACAACAGCAATGACATTCTCATTTATGTTGTATGAGTGTGAGATGCACATATCCAGGGCAGATACATCTAGGTCATATCCAACCATGAGGGTGTTGTTCACTGGTGTACAGCAACAGTCATCTGTGTTAATGCTGAACACATCCAAGGGACCATGGTATGTGTACAACTGACCTGGTAACAAACAGTGGTATTATTGCATTGCATAACACATTATGCAACTGTGTCAGTACATGGATACTTTGCACAGTTGACGTAGGGCAAGGTACAGTCCACCAGTCGAAGGTTATCTGGTGTTCTACCATACTATTTCATACCACATGTATGGATGTGTGTTGGCAGTCTGAGGACATGGTGGTGGATGTATATGAGGATACTACACAGAATGCAACTTTTGCCACTGTCACCTGTACCTGACACATCTGTGATGAATTATGTCAGAGTAATGGTCTTTACTTGTGAGTAGCCTTTATGAATATGTGGACACCACCACCCAGAGTGGTCCATATCAGTGTCATGGCCCACATGTCTGGATCTGGGTTATATGGTGGTAGTGCTATTGTGCACTACAGAGCCTTCAGTCAGGTGTTCCTCACTGCACAGATGTCAGTATTCCCCATTGTAGGGTCTATATTGAGCAAATGGATTATGAAAGCCACACATATAGCACTGGTTAGCATAAGAACCCAATGCAATTGTATTGTACGTGTCAGGGTGTTAGCTCTGTGTTTAGGACTTGTGCCTTGAAATGCCACTATATTAGTAAATGCGACCTAGGTATTATCCACATTCCCTTGAGTCATGGATGCATGTGCTCTGTGACAAAGGCATGTCTTCTTTCAGTCGTGACATCCCAGAATGACAGACACTGGACAACATCATAATTACAGCAGGACATTGGCTCAATGTTTTGGTCAAGCAGTTGCCACACGTACCATGACATCATTGCGAGTGGCAGTATTGTGCTTGGTATCAAATGCTACATCTAGGGTGATGGACAGAAGCAGATGTTGTGTAGATGACCAATGCCAGATATGCTTAGTGGAGCGGTCCTGCTAATAATGTCAACTACTAACACAGCCAGGAGAGGTTATCTTGACACCTGCACCTCAGTACCATTAGCAATGGGGCTCACATATTATGTTTGCACATGCCACTGTTCCAAGTATAATGCCACTGTCCACAACCTGATATTAATGTATGCCTGTCAGGGCAGCAATGTGTGTGACACATGCTGTAGTTAGCATCCATCTGTGTGTCCCAGTTAACCTATTGTCTGTCACTTCCACACATGCATGATTGTGTATACTTCACATATATATGGCAGTACTTCATGTACATGTATGCATTTGTATCACACAACACAGATGCAGATATATCATTTACGGGCCACATACAGATATCTGGTAGTAAACCTGTATGGTGTGCATAGATACTGACAGTTAAGACATACATAGCTGTAAACCTGTGTGTTTACAATAGGAGTCCATTACAATGTGTTCTGTACTTCTAAGTGTATGAGCATGCACACTGTGGCCTTCTGTGGTTAGAATCGGGGTGCATCCCAAACAGCCCTGTGCTACTAAGTGTACCCACTGCCACCTTGTGTAATTTGAGTCAGTGCATCCAAACAAGCCCTTTGTTTCTAAGTGTATGAGCATGCCCAGTATAACCTTGTGTAGTTGTAGTCATAGTGCATCCAAAATGGCCCTGTGCTACTAAGTGTATGAGCATGACCACTGTGACCTTGTGCAATTGGAGTCAATGCATCCAAACAATTCCTGCAATTCTATGTGTATGAGCATGACCACTGTAACCCTGTATAGTGATAGTAGTTGTCCATTCCACAGATGGACATACTCCAGTTCAGGGCTTGTTGTGCTACAACTATACCTCTCAGGCCTACCTATGTCTTACCTGTAGATGATGTGTCTTGTTTGTGCATACAGGTTGTAATGGACTCCTACTTTAAACACACAGGTTTACAGCTATGTACATCTTAACTGTCAGTATCCCTGTTGATGTCCTCAATCTTAGAAGGGCATTCTGACTGCCTTAAAATTGGTAATCTCTGTGTCGTGTCTCATAACCGCATAGGACTATAATAGTGATCTGTAGATAGGCAGGGTTCTGATCCCACCACTGGCAACTGTGTGTGTGTGTGTGTGTGTGTATGCCAGCAAATGGCTGAGTATGGTTGTGTGTGTATTTGTGTCTGCATCCTGTCATGACAGTGGGTTTTACTGCTTTCCAAAGAGAAACCACCTTTTACACTGGCCTTTATCTTTGTCATCTGCTAAACCACCCTTTTCCCCCTCCCCACTGCAAGTAATCAGTCCTGTGATGTCACCCAGCTCAGAAGCAGAATCAGAGTAAGTGTAATTATATGGGTTCTGTGGCACATACCCCAACTGCATACCACTCTATGAGTTATCTTTACATAGGCAAGACTTGTAAGCACAATACTGGTAAGTGTGTGTGTTTGTGTGTGTGTGACTACCCTGTAGCCAGACATACACATGTGTTATGTCTTTTGACATGCTGCACACCATGTTAGTCATCTGTGGTGAGTGGAGTCTACAAATTATTGCATAGTTAGGAATAGAAAAGAATAGACAGTCAAGAAAGACAACTGTTGGGTATGTTATTTTCCTGTGCCACTGTCGAGCAGTGACACAGATGTGGTCCCCAGGGTGTATATCCATATCCGTCATTCCCCCACCCAAACTCTAAAATCCCTGGGGTACATTTCTTTAGCCATCATTCCCCACCCCAAACTCCACATACACAACAACCATCCCTTCTCTGGTGAACTGATTAAGATTTAAATGTTATAAAACAAGAGTTTCCTCTGTTTTGTGTACATGTCAATTCCTGTGGAACCCTTCTATGTCACAAAGGGTGTTCAGACATGTTTATATATATATGGCTATAGCTTTGTCTGTGTATATCCATATATATATATATATATATATATATGTGTGTGTGTGTGTGTGTGTGTGTGTGTGTTCACATCCCGTAAGTGCAAATATGTATTTAGTATTTAGTTATAACAGTTGTAAATATGTAGACTTGTCTATGTTGTTTCACAGAGTACAGTACATTCAAGGGTACTGTACATATGTACACAAAGTGACTGTCCCATTTGTTTTCAGTACTGTGGAATACCTGTAGTAAAATGTGCATTATAAAAGCCATGAAACAAATATACATCCCAGATGGCTTAGTGGTAAGTCCAGTGACCGTAGAATGAATGGTCCAGGGGTCAAGACCTGTAAGGGTTGTTGATAATGTCATCTAGGACTGAATATGATACTTTTAGTGGGTGTAAATGTGTTTTTGTGACAGTAAACAGCGGGTACACACAGGTAAAAGACATGTACAACTCGCAGTACACTTGAAATGCCCTTCTTTGACAATCCTGATGATGTCACCCACCTAGACATACACCTCTGGGACTACTGTAATCCAGTAATTTCTGTAGAGCGTCCTGTAACTGCATAATGCTGTAGTGTGATAAACTAGTTTGGTAGGTGTTCTAATTCCGGACATGCCAAGTGTGTGTGTGTGTCTCTTTGCCTGAGAAGGGAACGATGCTTTTTAGAGTATGCACACACCTTACAATTCACATACTCAACTTTGGCAAGGGTGCTGATGTCACCCACCTAGAAATACACCTCTGGGACTGCCACAACCTAGTAATTGCTGTAGTGCATCCTGTAACTGCGTAATGCTGCAGTGTAATAAACTAGTTTGGCAGGTGTTCTAATCCCATATTTGCCAACTGTCTGTCTGCCTGAAAAAGGAACAATGCTTTTTAGAGTATGGACACTCCTTACAATTCACATACCCAACTTTGGCAAGGGTGCTGATGTCAACCACCTAGAAATACACCTCTGGGACTGCCATATCACAGTCATTTCTGTAGCACGTCCTGTAACTGCATAATGTTGTAGTGTGATAAACTAGTTTGGTAGGTGTTCTAATCCCAGACTTGTGAACTGTGTGTGTCTGGCTGCCTGAGAAAAAAGCAATGCTTTTTAGCGTATGCACACTCCTTACAATTCACATACTCAACTTTAGCAAGGGTACTTATGTCACCCACCTAGAAATACACCTCTGGGACCACTGCAACCCAGTAATCTCTGTAGTGCATCAGGTAACTACATACTGCTGGAGTGTGATTTAGAACTGTGGTAGGGTTCCATTCACAACCATGGCAGTTATGTGATTTCTGTGTGTTTTAATGTCTGTGTAGGGAGCAATGCATTATAGCCTACTCACTCACAGGACATTTAAATGCCCTACATTGGTGATCCTGCTGATGTCATTCCTTGTTAAATGCACCTCTGTGGAGCACGTTTCCTAATAATCCTCGTGGTGTGTCCTATAACATCTCCATGCAGTAGTGTGATATAGATCTTGGTCCTGGGTTCTATACCCACACATGTCAGTTGTGTGTGTCTCACTGTTTGATTTGTGAGCAATGCATTTTGGGCTACTCACTTACAGGAAATTCAAATTGCCTTACTTTGGTAACCCTGCTGATGTCATTCCTTGTGAAATACACCTTTGGGGATGGGATAGCCCAGTAATCTCTGTAGTGTGTGCTATAACTGTGTAATGCTGTAGGGTGATACATTAGTTAGGTAGGAATTCTATTCCAAGACATTGGAGGTGTGTGTGTGTTTGACAGTCAGAGCCTGTGTGATGGTGGCTGTGAATGTCTAACCACTGGAAATGTTGAGGAGCGTTTTTTTGTAGTTTTCCTATATGGTGGCCATATTATATGTCACAATGTCCACCTCACGAGGATAACAAAGTTCAGTCAGCCAAGAGACTGTTGGCAAGCCATACCTCTACATCTGGAAAAAAGGCCTGGTGAACAAAGTAAGCATCCCTACTATTACCCAGAATACGGTCTGAACCCATGTGTCATACACAAACACACTTGCCTAGAAAATCCCACTATGTTGCTATTACCATACACATTGTTGACAGATAGTAGGCATGGTGTGAATGCAGTGGGCTGCAGAGGGCATGGCACCCTGTCCACCAGTAAAATAGGCACATAATTGCGGACAATGCGCCTTCGCTATGTTCCCCACTGGATGCCTGCAACATATGTGATGTCATCAAATGTGATCCACAAAAGACATAGAATGCCTTACACACATGCCCTGTATGGACAGATGCCACTGACACCAGAGAATATCTGTATCATGCTATCAATGCAGGTGCAGGGTCAACCTGCTTTCTATTAGCAGGTCCTGCCACACCAGGCCAGGATTGGCACATCTGATGATAACAGTCTGTGTACACAACATGTGCCAGGTAAACCAGGTACACTTAAACATGTCACTGTACATTAATGTGGGACGAGCACATCCCAGGGAATGTCCATGTCAATGACTATCAAACACAGACATGGCATGCATTGCAAAGCAATGGCCACACACAATGATAACCAGGATGACAGGACAGTTAATGCAGTACCCATCTGTGTGGGTCATTGCAAACACTACACCCCTAAACCACACTTGCAGACAATTGCCAGGTGGCCTGATGTCAAGGATTACCTCTCACCCAGCCTTGTACAGCCATCTTGCACACCCAACTACTACACACCCATGAAGCAATGGACACATGCATGTCAGTACTGGCACCTTATGTCTGCATGTGGGGTATGATGTTCACAACCACAGTCACACCCAGTATAACTCCCATTGGCATACTGACTGATGTCAGACACGTTCACATGCCCTAGCCCATAGAACCTCAGGATAACCCCTGTGGTGTATGTAATACCTGTGCATTACTGTAGTGTGGCAAACTAAGTAGTTAGAAAGTGTATTTGTGAGCCTGCCAAAGTGTGCCAATGTGTCTGAGTCCCTTAGAGAGTGTGGTTGTGTTGACAATGACATCTCTTCATGTGGACAGCTATGTGTACTACACCTAATGTATGTCTACTATATCTCTGTTGCAGATGTCGCTCACCAGCACACATATATGTTCTTACAGCACACCAGCATGTCAGCTATGTGGCACATAGAGTAACTGCATGCACTTTTAAAAGTAATGGTTAGTCAGTCAGGGGGTTGTACCCCTGTACTGGTAGGTGTGTGACAGACGATGCTTAGGTTTTAGTCTCCCAGCCCCTCTCTGATGTACTTTGCCTCTATCTGTCCCTCACACACACTCTCTGGTGGATGTGGAGATGTACACCTGCTCAGCAGCAGCTTGTGTTTTCTAAGAGATGGTCATGATCAGGTGATGGCCTCTGCACCTATTGCAGTCCTCCTCTAACTGATTGCATGTGGAACAGCTGTGGTGACATTCCCATAGCCAATTGCATGGAAACACAGTACAATATCTAGGAACATCATGTTGGTGTTTGCCCATGACAGTCACTGTGAGTGGAACCTGGATCTGGTGTTTGGTAAACAGCATCACAGATGAAATTTGGATATTCCTCAAATGGCATACACAGTGGAAAATAGCCTAAAGACGGGAGGTTGATGGGCCAGACATGACTACAGCATGTAAGTGTAGCTATGTTTCATTCAGACTACTGCCAATTTAACAAGTTGTGTGTGGTAATGGCTAGTCTGCATGTTTTAATACCTGACAAGACAGTGCTCTGTTTGTGAGGAAACCCCCATCTGTAGGGTCATCTGTGGACTGGTCAGTGTGTGGATACATTTGTTTCTTGTGTTACTCACAGACCACACATCTGTGAACTGCAGAAGCATAGTGTGAGGATTGCAGTCAGTACATGGTGACAGCGATGAGAGTTACTGCCATCGCATCCCTGATTGGACATACATCACATGAAACAGTGGTATGACAGTCACTGTCGGAGGTTATCACAGTGACATGACAATAGTGGGCCACTGTTCATAGCTGCAGTCACAAGTCATCTACGCTTTGGACAGATGTCATGCAGTATATATGCATGTGTTGTACTCCCTCTGCAAATGTATGACATCTGTTGTCTTGGGTTGATGGTAATATCTATGCATGCTGTTATAAGTAATCCTGACTGCTGTTGACTATTACTAAGCCTTATCTCTTTTAAAACTGCAACACAATAGGCTGTATGGGATTGGAGGTCCCGGCGGAACCACCTGTCCCACTTCAGATGGCCATGACACCGGGCACCAGCATGTCTGGAGCCCAGCCTTGGACACCCACCTCTGTTGGCTCTGCACCACCTTCTGTTGAAACCGCCACTGAGGATGGGGCCTGCCCACCTTGGGAGCATTTCCAGACAGGAACTTATCAGCCATCGTACAGTCCAGGCTGTAGTGCGTAGGGGGCTCAATAAGGGGTTTTGAGGCCAGCTACGGCAGCTCGAGGGCAGAGTGTCACATTTAGAGGGTGAGCCTGCTCCTCCTAGACAGCCCCCAGCACAGCCACCTTTACGGCTGTGATGATGCAGTGGTGGCTGCCCATGGGTGGGGTCCTCCATCCCACTGTTTCCATTTGGGGGATCATGGGCTTGTGACTGCCAAACACCCCTCCCCATCCAAGGTGTATCCCCCCACATGTGTCATATACCACCCCGTATGCTGTCTTGTCTGTCATCCTACCCAACCTATCCTCCACAAGCATACCTACTCTCCTTCCCCAACTTCCAACTCTAACCTGACGAAAACAGAAACAAAAGGCCAATCTGTTCCCAGAACAACTTTCGCCCCATACATAGCTGTCCATTTCACACACGTGTTCACTGGACACATGTAACCTTTGTAACTTGCATCACAACATACTACTGTTGTCCTCACCCCTCTCTCAGGCACACAATCCTGGTATGCACATGACTCCTAAAGGTTCCAGGTACATGTGATGCAGACCACCCCATTGTACACATGACACTACCGGTCCCTCTATGGTTACCCCATTTAATTTTAATGATGATGATGTTGCACACAGCAACTTGCAAATGTACTGTTCTCACATAATGACTGGACAGGACCTGTTTTGTTACTGTAAATGAAATGCTCAAAGTAATGTACTCAATGTTTGTGTGTATTAATGACACGTCTGTCTGAGGGAATCTTGATATTACATAAGACAACACCACTACATAATACAGGAGTTGCTGGTGTTTCCCTTTTCATTCTTTTTTTACTGCTTTGTTGTCACATGGTATGTTCTTGATATATCTATATATATCTATATCTATGTATGTATATGTATCTGGACATAAACACACAACCATACATCCACATAATGGAATACATTTCCTATACTGTTGAATGACTGTGCTGGATGCTATGTTTGTGATAACATCCAATGTCTGCATATCTGCCATGGCTTAGTGGCAAATCACATTGGCTGTGGTGTGCAAGTTCCTGGTTTCGAGCCTTGCAGAAGCTGTTTATTTTGTTGCTGGGCAGAACAAGGGCTGTTGGATACAGAGTGATTAAGGCACTTTTAAACAGTTGTGCGCGGGTTTGCATGACTGTAAGCAGTGGTTACTTTTGGTTACAGTTCCTTACACTCAGTTACCTTCTTGATTGCTTAACCTGTGTAGGCAGTGCTTACCCCCACGCAAACAGGCTGTAACCCACTCACTGCTGCTTAAAAGTGCTGACACCCACTTACCCCCGTGCTAATTTCTTTAAAAGAAAAGAAAAAAGAAGTAATAGGAAAGTGGTGAAAAAGGGGCACAAAGAAGGAAAAACAGTAGGCAAGGGAGCTAGGGATGTGCAGGAAGGGTGTAGGGAAGGTCCATAGCTGTCCATTTCTTCTACAGCAACGGCTGTGCATATGCATTAAATTCAGTGGTACATTTGGACACTCACAGCCCTGAGAGAGGGGTGAGGACGACAATAGAATGTTGTGATGCCAATTAGAAACATTTACATGTGTCCAGTGGACACGTGTGAAATGGACAGCTATGTATGGTGCGTGCTCTTTTTGCGGGAACAGATTGCCCTTATTTTCTTTTACTTTTAGGTGAGAGTGCGATGCTGGGGAAGGAGAGTAGGTATCATCAGGGAGGATAGGTTGGGTAGGATGACAGACAAGACAAACAAGACATGTACAGGGGCGGTATATGACACATCTGGGGGGGAACACCTTGGATGGGGAGGGGTGTTTGGAAGTCACAAGCCCATGAGCCCACAAATGGATACAGTGGGACTGAGGTCCCCACCCATGGGCAGTCACCACTGCAACTTCACAGCCCAGAAGGTGGCTGTGCTGGGAGCTGTGTAGGAGGGGCAGTCTCACCCTCTAGTTGCACCACTCGGCCCTCAAGCTGGTATAGGCAGTCTTGAATCTCCCTGTCAAGCTCCCTACGCACCACGCCTGGACCATACCATGGGTGACAGGTTCCTGTCCGCTCCCACTCCTGGGGGGGCCGAGCCCCATCCCCTGTGGCGGTTCCACCCAAAGGTGGTGCAGGGCCAACGGACAAGGAGGTCCCAGGCTGGGCCCCAGATGTGCTGATGCCCGGTGCCATGACCAGCTGAGGTGGGACAGGTGGATCCGCTGGAACTGACCTTCCCATACGAGTTATGTTGTAGCATGTTTAAGGCAGATATGGGTTAGTAATAGTCAACAGCATTCATGATTTGTTATAACAGCATGCATAGGTATTCTCATTACTC
Source organism: Protopterus annectens (assembly GCF_019279795.1). Taxonomy (NCBI): domain Eukaryota; kingdom Metazoa; phylum Chordata; order Ceratodontiformes; family Protopteridae; genus Protopterus; species Protopterus annectens. The sequence goes on from NC_056747.1 coordinate 948,089,705, forward strand.
AGGGCACCAGATATAAAATAGTTGCAGAACAGGCAGAACACATGCATATATGGGTATACAGTGGCCATTACAACAACATGTAGGTTTCATTGATGGCAACAGGACACCAATATGGGGGTATTTTCACATGGCACATGCATAGAAACAGGTGTGAATAGTTATAAACCAATAGGACATATGTCCCAACAAAGGTTAGGAGTGTAGACATACCAAATGAGTTGTGTAAATCAGTTATTTTTGGACATACGGTAGGAGTGAGAGAGAGAGTGTTCAATTAACAACTAATAAATCCTTGTAGTTTACACATTTGTAGTCACTGTAGTGGTCTGTCCCTTACATGTATTATTACACTACCCAATGGCGTTATATTGTACAATGGTATGTTTGTAGATTAGTATGTACGGGACCTGTGTCTTACGTACAGGCTTGACAAGATGCAGGTCTAATGCAACATGTTTTGAGACTGCAGACTGCTGTCATACACTTCAGGTGAGATGCTGGGATGACAGGAATGTTTGCATGTACATTCTCTGACTATGTACAAGTGTATCAGTTATATGTCATTTACAGCTGCCTACATTTCTTGGATCATCACACTAATTTGTCAAGGGAACAGGTTAAAAGGCAGGTGATGTGGGCCATTTATCAGGACATACCCGGCAGATTGGAACAGTTGAGGGGTATGACTATGCATACCACTTTCTATTTGAGCATTCTAGCATAATCTGTACAGTTGTTAAGTGTATATATGTATACAGCTTTCTCTCTAAATATTCTAACAAACTGCGTGCAGTTGTGTGGAATGATTATGCATACAACTCAATGGCGCTCCTGGGATCCAAAGCCCTGCTGTGTGTGACAAAAGCATTGCAGTTAAGATCACTGTACACTATGCTATCAGGCATTTGTTGTGAGGCTTTGCAATGTATTTAGTCTAATATGACTGACCTGTTTGCACTTCCAACATTGTTATACAGCACTTCATACACATTTTATCTGCACACCAGAGTGTGGGTAACACTGCTTACTACAACAGTACTATTTAATAACTGCAACAGTACAACAACATATGACTGCAGAGTAAACAGAAGCAATGAAGGGGTTACACCTTTATTCGCAGCATATTACACAAATCTGTATACTGGTACAACACTTTCTGAGGCTCTACATTTATTTGTTATGACAGTACATGCAGGCTATTTACTAACCTGCCTTGCGACACATCCTTTGCAGCCTAGCATCATAGGCTTGCTGGTTCACAGCACGCTCATCTGCAGCTGTCAGAGAAGTACAGTGATATTTAGCCATACCTTTAGTATACACAAGCTAGGCAATTATTAACTACGTAGTGGAATGAGTACTTACTCAGTTCTGGGGCATTCTGCATCTGCCTTGCTTCCTGGATCCACTGTTCCAGGACATCCCCCTCCGCCACTTCAGGTCTGCATGGTGGTGCCTGACCTGCTCACCAGTCCAGCGGATACCTGTGGCACTAGTGAGGTCATGGGCAAGACTTTTCCAGGCCTACTGCGAGCCCTGGTACTGGCCCTGCAGTCGTCTCCTGTCATGGTGCTTTGCCATGAGCCATACCATGAATTGGGACTCCTGGATGCCCCAGCATTGCGCTCTAAAGTGAGTGCCTTCTTCCACTCCAGCCATTCTGCCTGCAGGGGGATGCTACAACCAGTTATGAGCCGTATTCCTGCCTCTTTGGTTTAAGTAGGGCCGGATTCCTGCACTTTTCCGTAATTGGATGGTTTCGAAAAGGCTAAGCTATGTCTTATTCATTACAGGTTATATATGTGTCTGGTATCCGTCATTCATGTGTACATGCACTGTATGGGGTCCTGGGGACTTCATAACTTTATTACAGTGACACCTCAAATCTATGTTTACTGCAGTACTCCAATTCCCATATATGTGGTCTGTGGCAGGTTATAGAACATTACACTGTACATAGATTCAGTTCACATGTATGATTTGATTTCCCTGTGGTAAGGATTAGTTTGCTGATACCTCCTTTGTATGTACTGCTATCACGGTGTAGTGGTTAACTACTGTGACTGTGATGTATAAGGTTTAAACATCACTGCACACTGCCCACTCTCCATGTGTCAGGACCCATGTCATACATTGTGTCGACCCATGGGTTATCAGGCTTGCACAACCTACTAGTCCATGTATGTCTACAGCCTGGTTTGATGAATCATTACAGGGACTGACTCCAATGATCAGTAATTTCTGAGGTGTCCCACAAGTGACATTGATGTCTTTGTTTCAAGATTAGACCTGGCAGGTCTCTCCCACTTTTAGTATCCTGCCTGTGGTCTGGGATGCAGTGGTGTGTTTACTTGTATTGTGTGTTTGCATGTTTCACCTGTCTAGGTGGGGGTGGTTGATGCTACGTGTTACACGTTTGTTGATTGGACCCCTCACCCCCATTTACATGGCTTGTGAACATATGTAATTCGTAACTACTGTATCATATCCTAGCTATTTACAAGTGTATATTTACACACACACACACACACACACACACACACATATATATATATATATATATATATATATATATATATATATATACACATGTATATATATCTACATTACTATATACAGATATAGCTGTATTTGAATACATACATGTATATATTTATATATTGCCGTCTATGTATATCTGACAACATATGGGTGTATGGGTGTCCGCATATGTATATATCTATATGTGGGTATGTATATTATTCTGCCTCTGTATGTATATATTTGTACTACGGCGAGGGAGAGGTATATCTCCATGTCGCTTTGGGTAAATATGCACACACATTCCTCTACATATATACATCTACATCTGGTTATTCCGTTCTCTGCCATGTAGATTAGACTTTGCTGCAGTGGGACTCGTAGCAGGTGTGACTGCTCATTGGGTGACGCCTCTGCCCAATGAACACTTTTGCTCACATCATTAGGGCTGTCTGTATAGGCCCACATCAGCCAAGACCTGCACACCTAGACCCATAACTAGCTACCCATAGTTCCCCCACCTGCATCTCCTCTACTGCACCCATCCTTACTCTGGGTGCAGGTCGGATCTGAACACACCGCTACATGCTGCCCACTCTCCACTTCACGGGACCCATGTCGTACGTTGTCTCTACCCATGGGTCATCAGGCTTTCCCACCCTTTTATTCCGGGTATGTACACACCCCAGCCAGAATGGTCATTATATCGGTTTCCTTTGGTTATATGTCAATTTTGGGGGGCGTCCCACAAAGGAACGCTCCTGTCTGTTACAAGATTAGATTTCATGGGTGCACTCTGTTCCCCCCGGTTGTATTCTGCCTGTGGTCTGGGGAGCAGTGGACTATTTACATTGTTTGCGGGTTTGTGTGTATGTTTCCTCTGTCCGGCTGGAGGGGGGTCATGCTACTTGTTACATGTTTCCTGCTTGGGCCCCTCACTTCCATTGGCATAGCCTGTGAACATATGTCATTCTTGTGTGCTGTTTCCTATCATAGCTGTATATCTGTGTATATGTACGCACACACACACACACACACACACATATATATATATATATACATATATATATATATATATATGTCTGTAGAGCAATGCATACCCCCGCGCAAATGCACTTAAACACGCTTACTGGTACTTTTTTATGCTTAAACCTACTTACTACTGCCTTATTCATTATGACACTGACACTTCGCTCCAGTTCACTTTTAATTGTTATTATGCAGGTTATACAGCAGACAGATGTTGAAATATGTTCATATACAGATTACCAATGGGAGGGTGGTCTAATGGTTAAGGTGTTTGTTTGCAAACACAAGGTGCAGCGTTTGAGTCTCACAAGGGATAATTGGATAGGCTTAAATGCCTCACAAGGGCAGTTAGCTTAGTACTAATCTATGAACCTATGAACACTACTACACATTGGCCACTCCCTACTCCTGTAGTCCATCTTATGGGTTGACTCACTCCATGTATCCTCAAACATCCCAAACTTTTAGTCCACAAACATTGGTGAAATGAGTGACCAATAGGACACTATTCGCAACTTTTGGGTTGTCCCGCCTGGGACACACATGTCTTTATTTCAAGATTAGACTCTATACTTCATTACATCATTACTCCCATTAACATGACACTGCAATAAATTAATAGGTATGACTATGTGGTAATGCACACGTTACACATGAGAGCTAATAATGTACTAGTTCAGTGAAATTATTTTACAAATAGGACCGGTTTACTGATTGGCATTGCCATAGCTGATAGATCACAGGAATGATTCCATGTGTGAGAAAGTCCTCACATTTGAATTTTTGAGAACAGCACTGACTTTGGACATTGTATACACTTCTGCATTTTAGCAGTTTTGTCCCTTCCCTCTTATGCAGAACCTATTATTCCATCTACTGTTGAGGTTTGTAGGGGCACTTTCATGTTATTTATGTCTGCAAAAGGAATGAATGTGTTACAGGAAATGTACTTCTACATATAGATGTATGCATGTGTGTATGCATATATACTTATAACAAACTCGCTGACCTCCACGAGGCGGTCCAATTAGAACTAGGCCATCCAACCCTGACACGCCTGGATCCGTAATTTCATACCGATAGTTCCTCCAACCCACCCGAGTTCGACATACACGCATACCAGCCATTTTCCGGTTGCTATCACAACCATGACACACCTCCACACATTGCCCTCTCCCCAGCATTAGGGGCCCTACACGTATGTTGTCCCAACCCATGTATTATCAGGCTCTCCCACCATTTAGTCCTTGAACATACCTGCCCTTGCTTGTGTAATGGTCGGAGGTCCAACCATCCTAGCAATTTTTGGGTAGTCCCACCAGGGACTACCCTGTGATTGTTTGTAAAGTAGACTTAGCAGATCGGCAGTGTTACTCCCAATGGTAGAATCCTGCCTGTGGTGTGAGTAGCAGTGCTCTGCTCACTCCTGCCCAGCTTGGTATGACATACACTTACAGCACTAAATAATACTGGAGTTGCTGTTGATTCCCTTCTCATTCTTTTTGTATGCTTTATTGTTATGACGTATATATATATATATATATATATATATATATATATATATATATATATATATATATATATATATATATTACATATTATATATATATCTGTACATACACATGCACATACATCTGCATAATTATATACATTTCCTATGCTGGGTACTGCTTTCACCCACGCAAACGCACTCAGACTTGCTTACTGGTACTTATATATGTTTACTACTGCTTATTTGTGCTTACACCTGCTTACTAGTGCCTTATTCATTATGACACTACCACTTTGATTGAATGACATTAGTTAAACATTTCATGCGGTACTCCAGTTCACATTTACATGTTATTATGTAGGTTAAACAGCAAAACAACATTCCACATGGAAAATGATATGTGCTATAGTTGGGCTCAAACTGTGCATGCCTGTTTGTTAGGCGGATGCTCTAACCATTACACTATTGATGTTAACATTGATTCTGCATGTTTTTCTCTATTTGGATGATTTTGATGTGTAAGCTATGCTAAGCAGAGGGCAGTGACACGCAAACACGCTGCACTTCACTTACACTTTTGATATTGAAGCAATACAAATGTAAAATAGGGACACGAGGAATCTAATTGTGAAAGTCCTAGGGACGGGGCTCAACATTCCGCTACGTGCTTGTGTATTTACTACTTTGATTTTATTTCAGTGTTTGTGGACACTTGTATGCTTAGCATACATTTCAGTATCCACGGACACTGAATTAATTGCTTACTATTAAAGGCGGGCTCTAATAGTAAGCATAGTAGGTTGTGCAACTGTGGGGGTATGTTTCCGCCTCCGTAGAGCACTTAAACATGCCCCCTGCACTCGCACATGTTTCCTGTGCATGTTGAGGGTGCGGCAGCGCACCCTCATAAATATTCATATGGCGCTGCTGCACCATCTGTAATGAGGATGCTCGGCACAAGGCTAAAACCGTCCTTGCGCCGAGCTTCATGAATCCTGTTTTTTTTCCTCATGTTTTGCTCCTGCCTTCATAAAATATGCTTTCCATTGAGCTGTCAAGGATATTGCAATGGGAAGTCAGGCCATTCTACAATAGTTTAGAGGTCAGACTTGTTTCTCTTAGGATATACTTGAATAATAATGGACACACTGATTGGGCTGTGCAATCAGTATGCACATTTTTTGACTGCGAATAATTTTTATTGTATAAAGTAGAATATTATATACATATTGGACTTCAATGTGTTGGAATCAATGTATTGAAGTAATCAGTCTGGAGCAAGAAAGTAACAGAGGAATAAATCCCAAGCAATTAGAATAATATACCTATGATTTTGTTGGGATTATTCAAAAGACATTGTCAGTTAGCCAGCATCTTTGAAGCATTTGCATTTATATTCCTTGGAGAAAAATACTTTTAACCTTTTTTTAAAGAGTAAGAACTCCAGAAAAGATATAATATCATTATGTAGACTGTTCTATTTAATTTAAAGGAGCTGGAGTTACAAAACATATATGAAGCTTCAGGAACTGTAAGTTTATTATTAAGAGGAGGACAGTATCTGTCATGAAGAAGTTTTAAAGTGAATATGTAAGTAAATTGATCTAACTATGAACAGAGCATTTTGTCTTTCTGGATAGAGGTGAATTGTTGCTTTGTATGATGGGCTAAGTTTATAAAATGAAAGACTGTTTTCTGGCCATGTTTTGCAATGAAATATTGGCTGCTAGGGTTAAGACATATTCTGAGCAGGGGATTAGCATACTTATTGCAATGGTTCTACATACTTCATTTATGAACAAGTTAGAAATGTTATATGCTGTTTTTAGTTGTTGTGAGACTTTGAGGGTTGTGCTGCTGACGAGTGAGTGAAAAGAGAGTATGTCATCAAATAAGATTCACAGGTATTTTTGTTCATTGGTAAAAGGGAAATAGTGTCCTGTGTGGTCATAAATGAGAGGTGGTGAAATGTTGGTGAGCCTTTTGGTGGCCTAAAAACCATGAGAGATGACTTGTTAGTATTGGCGCAAATTCCTTTTCCAAATGGAGACAAACCGAGATTGTAAAATTATTATAATTTGAGAGAAATATTTATGCCCTGAGAAGAAAACAGTATCACCTAAAACAATGTGATATTTATGTGAGGAAAATCCCAGGGTAAATTATTCATAAACTTTGAGAAGAATAGGGCAGATAGGACTGAGATATGGGGACTCAGGATATGGTGTGCCCAGATTGTGACACGCTCAGGTTTAGATTGAAGCTGCGGACCATAAATTAACTACTAAGTGTAACACCTTTTTGCAGAATGTTTGGATGTAGGTTGTGAAAAATGTTTAGATGTTGCAGTGCATTGTCAAAAGAAGGTTTTTCAAATCCTTTGTGATTAATAGATTTAAAGTAAAAAGGGTGAGTAATCAAAAAGTTTATGAAAAGGGGTGAATGGGACTCCTGAATTGGGATTAATGAAATGGGTTGGCTGGGGTATGGGGAGGAGATATTTGTCACTATGTCTTTATCATATCAGGAAAGAAAGATGGTGGGCTGTGCTTCAGGAAAAAGTTATAGGTATTAAATGAAGTTTTAGTGGTTGCCGAGTTGTGTTGTTTGAATGTTTCTGAGGAAAATAACGTTGGTTTTATTTGTTATAATTCTGGTGCTTCTTCTTAGCTCCTGATAAGATAGACGTTTTTCCAAATTATGTGGCTGTCTTTTCCATTCCTTCCATGCAATGCGACTATTTTTAAGCATAGATCATAGTTAGGGGCAATGCTTGCAATGTGGGCTGAGTTTAGTGTGCATTTAGATGTATGAATAAGTTTGTCTTGAATAGTTGAAAGGTTGTAGAAGGTAGACAGAGCAGTAGTAAGCTCTGTGAAATTATAAAAACCTAAGACTATACAATTAGTCAAAGTTCTGACAGTAGTAGTGTGTTGAAGTTATTTGGAAAGGAGCATGTTGTTTTGAATGAAAGCGGTACTTTCTGAGTTTTGAGGGACAAGGGTAAAACTAGGATTGTGGTCACTGAAGTTATTACATAAGATGTCAAACGTTGTTAATTTATTAGAGATGTTATGATGAATACATCTAATATGGATGACTTGTTGATAAGAAGGTTGAATCCAGTGCCTTCTCTTACATGTCAATAAAAGCTAAGTCAAAAATCAATATCTTTAGGGAACTCTTAAAACAAACCGAGAAGGAACTATCCCAAATCTACTGTGGTAGCAAGTTCCAGAGACATGGAGTTTAATAAACAATTGATCAAACACCTGTTGTTTCCAACCATACCATATACAATGCAATTGTAGCAGCCCAATGCAAAATTTTAGGGGGGGGGGCACAGCTCTCAAATGTCTCTGATTTTGTCTCCTATTTTTCCCTGTTCTTTGTAAAATGTTTGATTTTCTAGTAAATCGGTGAAGATTACAGACAGTAAATAATGCCAAACATTAGCATTCCCTACGTCTTGTACAAAAATGCATGTTGATGGAAAGCTTATTGTATTGACCTATTCTATTAACCTTCTTATGGGAATTAGAGTAATATAATTACAATATAATTGTAATTATAATTAGAATTAGGATTAGAATAATATAAGTTTAAAGGTATATGCCTCTATTTTGTGGCTTTATCCTGGATTAGTGTGCAAAGAAGATGAGAGCTACAGGGAGGAAATAGACAATTAACTCTCTTAGTCAAAGGGAACTCAAATAATACATGGAAGGGAAAAAAACAATGCTGGGATTTTAAAGATGATATGAAATAGGACAGGAAGCCAATGCAATGTCTGAAGCACAAGAGAAACATAGTGGTAACAATGTGTAGTAGTAACATAGTGGTAACATTGTGTAGTAGTAACATAGTGGTAACAATGTGTAGTAGTAGCATAGTGGTAACAATGTGTAGTAGTAACATAGTGGTAAAATTGTGTAGTAGTAACATAGTGGTAACAATGTGTAGTAGTAGCATAGTGGTAACAATGTGTAGTAGTAACATAGTGGTAACATTGTGTAGTAGTTAAGTAATGCTGCTGCAAAGTTCTTCATGCTTTGGAACCTTTCAGTGTTGAGAAGACCAAAGAAAAAAGCAATGCAATAGCTGAGGCATAAGAAAACCAAAGCATTGCCACAGAGAGATCAAGCCAGCTACATCCCTCAGATGAAAATACAGGAGATTTTTGAGATAGATGACACCTGCCCCTCACATGGCAGCCAATCGTGAAGGATGATTTCAAGATCATGTACTTTAGGCACAAACTCAAGCTTATTGCCACAATAACAATCAAATGACTGAGGTGGTAAAGCAGAGGATTTGTACAATATGATGTGTGTGGCTAGGGCTTCCGTTTTGGACTTCCTGTGTTTTGTCCAATTTGAAAGAAGCCAAAATGAATAGTCTTGGCATTCTGTAAAGAATCAACACATGCCATATGATCCTGAGGAAGAGATATAAATTAGTATCACTAGTGTAGTGATTCTAAGCCAAATCTTTCTGTCACTCAAGCCAGATCCCCAAGGGAAAGCATACACATAGTGAACAATAGTGAACCGTAAATTGGACTATGCCATACTATGGTGGGGGGGGGGGGCAGGAACTATTAGAATTAATCCCAGAAACTACCTTTTAGGTATGTCCAGGCAAGTAGGAGGACAAAGATGTAACTAAGGCAGGACGAAGTGGACTGCTGCCCTGACTGCAAGCCATTAGGGAGTGCAATCAGCAGTTGCTCATAGGAAGCAAGTACACTACTCATATTAATTTAAGAAGCCATTGCTGCTATATCAACTTGTCACAGAAGCACTTTTTGGTTTTCAGCTTAGCGAAGACCTATTTTTTGTTGGTCCTTAATTATGAATTGAATGCTAAGAGGTTCAGGTGTGTGCTAATCTGTATACCTGTCCAGGGCACTAAATGACCCAGTCATACCTCTCAACCTCTTAGTGCAAAAATCTGGGCAAATCTTAAAATAATGGGGGGCAAAGACCTAAAAATAAGGATAGATTTTTAAATATTGCTGTTCTCAACTTAGAAAGTTGCTAAAATAACAGGATTTGCACTAGCATGTATTTTCTTAATGATATGAAGTTTGAAAGTCAGATTATTTAGTGACTTCAGTCCTCAGTGATTAGCCAGAAAACCACTTTATGACAAACAGACCAAAGAAATATGAGGTGAAAATCTGGACAGTTGAGAGGTGTAAATTACAGTTCTGTAGGGGACAATCCAGTCAAGAACTGTATAGGAGAGATTGCAGTAAGAGTGCAAACTCTCAGTGAGAATCTTACAGTCCACAGTGTCAAACGCCTCTGACAGATAAATCAGGCTCAGTGTCAAGTAAAAACATTGATCTCTAGCTATACGGACATCATTAACTACCTTAATAACCATAACTTCAGTACTGTGATGACTGTAGAAACTGAAATGAAAAGGATCCATGAGCCCATGAACTGTTAAATGAGATTCAAGTGGTTCAAAAAACACATTCTCAACATCTTTGTCAAAAAAGGCAAGTTTGAGGTATGACAAAAGTTACTGAGATTACTGGAGTCCAATATTCTTTTTTTTTTTTTTGAGGATAGAGATAATTAGTGTGAGTGCAATGAAAAAAAAAACACCAGAAGAATACCCCATAATCTGATAAAAGAGAAAGGACCCAGAACATTCAAGTAGGTAGACAATGAAAAGCCTGGAGGAACAAATTCCAAGCCACATGCCGCATGGTGCATGACAAAAATAATAGACAGGAGTTCTTCATAACTGAGAGCCCAAAATTCCATACAAGAACATACTATAAATGATGGCGTCAAAATGGCTAACTGATAATCTAATGGTGACAGTCTAATCTGAGAGAAAAAACAAGCTGCTTGCTCCTGCTGTTTGGATGTTAAAACTCGCTGGGTAGTAAGGTAGGCCAGACTGTGAACTCTCCACCACCTGCAAGAACATGGCATGTTAACTGCCATGTTGATTGGCCTCTGCAGAGCTCTCCCTGGACAAGTAAGGTCTCATATTACAGGATATCTTAAACTGGTAATGTGAGTAATGGTGATCTGGTTCAAGCGTGTCACTTTGAAGTTCAGCATGTTGAATGACACTGACCATTATCCCACCCAAAGGAGGGGGGTGGATCTCAAAGCCAATCCAAGCTCACATATCCTGAGAAAAATGGGACATACATGAAATGGGGCTGCAAGCCCAAAGCAGAATTCACAAAAAGTAACCACCCCTCTGAACCATCAGCAATGCCCTCCAGGAGAGAGGAAAGAACCAAAGAATTTTATTCTAACCGAATTCTGTCAGCTAAAGGAATAGTTCCCGCTCCCAGTATGCCAAAAAGAAGAATGAGATTCCATTTACTGTCTGAAAGTTGGTCGGTGAAGCAGCAAAGCAATGTGTAGTACATTCTTAAGAAAGACATACTGAGAATAATTGGTGTACATTTTACAATGTATCTGCATCCAGCTTAAAAGTAGATCTGGTACCAGAAAACAATTCTTAAAACAGATTAGGTAGAGCCAATATGAAGGGTGGAAGGGTGATGGAGTCAACTCACCTGGTTGGTTATCAGCCCATATATTGTCAGGTGGGGTGCAAATTGTCTTACTGATAGAACTCATACAGCCAAAATAGGGGACTCCACCTCCTCCAGCAGACCCATAACCAGTGGTGTTTCACAGGGATTGGTTCTGGGACCCCTACTGTTCAGAATTTACTTATCTGAAGTACAGGCTATAACTAAAGGACTGTGGCTGACAAAGTTTGCTGATGACTGCAAACTGGGAGCAATCATTGAAACCCTTAGTAATGTCAACATCTTGCAAGAAGGTCTTACTCAGACTAATGACCGGTGCCAAAGTCATGATCTTAAACTTAATGCAGAAAAATGCAGCATCATCCCCTTCAGCAAAGGTGATGTTCCTGCAAACTACCACATCAACAGCAATACCCTAAGCAGACAGTCAGTGGTGAGAGATCTGGGCACACAGGTCGACAGCAACCTTAACTTTGATCACCATGTCTCCACAGTGGTAAGAAGGGCATTTTATATTGCTCATCTCATAAGTAAGGGGACTTACCTCCAGGAAAAAAAGAGGTTATAACCCCCCCCTGTACTCTTCCCTCATTAGGCCAATATTAGAGTACAACGCTCCCTTTGGTATGTTCTTTTCCAAACACCTGCAGCAGTTGGAGAGACCACAAAAGTTCCTTACAAAGAAAATTCAGGGTCTTCAAGATCTGTCTTATGCAGACAGACTGAAATCATTGTCACTTTACTCTGTGTCATACAGACTGCTCAGAGGCGACCTATGCCTTGCAATATAGAGCAATCTCTAACCCTGCTTTGATGGAAATGCTGTATATTCGCAAGTCAAATGGCACATGGTTCACTCACTCAAAGGAACTTAACCTGGTATGTGACATCAACAGAACTTGCTGGAGAAACAAATTTGTCTCACAGAGGTTGCCCCACCTTTGGAACCAGCTTCCTACTCATGTTAAGTAAAGCCCCTCATTGGTCCTATTTAAGCATAATTTGGACAATTGGATGGGTAACCGGAAACTCATGCATAAGGTTCCACCTGTATCCCTGTTGAACAGGGGCAATAGGTTCTGATTTTAGAGTCTGCTTGAACCAGACACCCTTGGGAACATGGGAAGCACTTGCTTGGCTTGTAAGGACCCTGGGACCATTAGCCTAGTAAGCTCCTATGATTCTATGATCCTATGAAGTAGGCCTGAGGCCTTCTAGAGCACTCTCCTAATGGTAGAACTTGGAAAAAATATTTAATTATGGTGTACAGGTCCATGCATGATATGTACAATATGGAAAACTTGGATATAAGCATTTGAAAAAAGAAAACACAGTCAAACAACCTGTTTTGGGACTGTGACATTGCCACTGAAGATTGGTTTGTGTGCCACTATGATCCTTACACCTATAATAAATATGCTCCTGGAAGAATCACATTTGGCAAATTGATCTGAAAGGAGAGGATAGAAAAACAGAACTCTATAATGTATACCGCATTAATGGATCAGTTAATGAATAAGAGAACCTCATCAAGAAGAGGAATACCACAATTTATTATTGCAGCCACATATGTGGATGTTGTTCACTAGTGAGCACCTGGGGGCTGGGTGACGTGTGGTGTGGCCAGGCTCACCCACCCCCCCAAAAAATTACATAGTGCAAAGATGAAGGGTGATGGGGTCAGGTACATTGTTAGTCAAGTGACAGGGAAGAGTGAAATAGATGAAGATAGACTGGGCTCTGACAATGGCAAATGGCTTTTGGAATGGAATATCAATTCCCCATTGGAGAAGGAAAGCATCCGTTATATTTTGTTAATCTTACCTCTATGCATAGCACTGGTTCTGGAACAAGACTTTCTGAGAGGAGCTGGATTTGTCTCCATCCTGCACTGGAGCTGGCCCTTGAAAGAGGCCTTGTATAAGTATGGGCACTTTCACACAAACCTCAAGCATGGCACCATGCCAGTAGACAGGGGAATCTCCTTAATACAGGTGTGACTAGCAGAAAGGAAAGCTTTATTATTTTTGCAATGCAAACAGCAGCTATTCAGGCTATTTTGCCTTCTTAGAGATTGAGAGTATCGTGCCCAGTAGGGTTCCACATACTGTTCCAATTGAGAGTATCGTGCCCAGTAGGGTTCCACATACTGTTCCATGCGTTTAGTCACACTGCACCTTTCATCAAAATAGGAAGGCAGAGTGTGTTGTACAGTGATAGCATCACATAGAAATGTGATAATGTGGAGGGCAACGTCTCTGAATGCAGATGTATACTTTCTTTGAAATCTGTTCCAAAGAAGGTCTTTTTTGGCTTCCTGCATGTAGCTGGCTGTCAAATGCTTGGTGGCCTCCAAATGTCTACATGTTCTGCTTCCTGGACCACTCAGCCCCCCATGAGGCCATCTTGGCAGGCTGGAAGGGAATCAGAGAAATTACTCTGATGGAAGGTAAACCTCCACTTCCAGTACTACCTCCCAGGTGGGGCTGTTTTGGCATGTTAGGAAGAGAATAGTGAAGAAACCCTTGTGGGAGGAGGAGGAGATGATCTGAGTTACCTGCAAAATCATACTATTGCTAAACAGGGCTTTTCCTTGGGCCTAACTTACTTTGTTCCTGTTTTATTAATTCAGGAGGCATGCAATGTATCTGCAAGAGCCACATCCCATCTATGTGGTAACATGTTCCTCATTTAAGATCACCATCATCATCAATCACCTTTTTTTTTTTATTTTTTTTTTTACATGGGGTCAAGGGTGCCGCATTAACTGTCATCATCTCTCTCACTTCAATGCCAACTCTCCAACCTTCTTCAATAGTAATGTCTGACTGCCACAGGTCTTCTCTCATGCAATCCATCCAACTCTTTGCTGGGCATCCTTGTTTCCTCTTGTTTTTTTCCTCCATCACCAAATCATCTTTTGCTTTCCTATACATTTGCCCAAACACCATAATCTGTTCTCTTTGACCTTCTCTGCAATTAGAGCTACTTTGGCTTCTGCTCTGATATCCTAATTATGTTGTCTGTCCCACAGTGTGCATCCTACCAACTGTCTCAGACACTTCATCATCATCAACTCTAGCTTCCTTGACTGATCTGATTTCACTGCCCAGGTTTCTGTACCATACAGTAGTACTGGTCACGCCACTGTTTTGTACACCTCACTTTCAGCTTCTTTGGCATTCTTCTAACATGTACTACCCATGACACTCTGTGCCAGTTGGCTGTAGCCCCTCTGATCTTAGGTTTAACCCCATTATTCAAACTTTCCTTCTATTCAACTACCCCTCCCAGATACTTGAAGCTATTAACATGATCAACTATTTTTCCTTCTACCTTAATTTCACTGTCTTCTGATTTCCTCTATTTGCTGCCATGACAACTGTCTACTTCATATTCAGCTTAATCTCATTTGCCTTCAGTTTTGAATTCAATCCCCCAATTATTTGCTAAAGTTGCTGTTCAGAGTAACTTGTAATACCACATTGTCTTCATACAAAATCTTTGTAAATCTGTTCCCTCCTTCCTGTTTGCTAATGTAGTCTATCTCCAGTATGAGCAGCAATGGACTCAGAGCTAACCCCTGATGAACTCCCACTGAGAACTGTTAGATGAAGAAATAATATTGATGCTATTTTGCACTGTAACTATACATCATGATGTCTCTGTGTTTATGTTTTTGCTACTTTGTGTGTGTGTGTGTGCCAACACACACATATCAGTAAATGTAATGGAGGCTCCAACATAAGATGGAAGTACACTTAGCTGTTTAACTTTGCATCCACAGATGGATAATGATGAAATGGGGCCTTAGGCAGCCTAATGGACTGCCCCCACCCACCAAGCCAAACCAGATTCCCATTACCTGGTTGCCTCATTCCAATTACCATAAACGGGTTCCTACTGGAATATCGAATTTTCAATTGTTCGAATCACTAAAGGCCGACCTTTAATGATTGAACAATTGAAAATTCGAACTCTTTAAATTAAACATTAAAAAAAAAAGTAAAGGATGTAGGCAGGGGGGCAAGCCTCCCACGTGGGGGGCTGCTCCCCCACACACCCCTGCTACTTAAATATACCAACTCCGAGATTGCACTACAGTGTAGGAAAGGGAAATTTTCCCTTTCTGCACTGTAGTGCATTAAAGTACAATCTCGGAGTTGGTTTATTTAAGTAGCGTGCAATGTTGGGGGTGTAGGGGGGCTTGCCCCCCCGTTTTAACCTGTCAGGGTACGTTTTATTTTTTTTTATTATTTTTTTTATTTCGAAGTTACAGAACTTCGATCATATGGTGTCGACCATGTGGTATTCGAAGTTCCGTAACTTCGATTTTCTAAAAGATAACCACCATAAACACTGTTTAAACTTGTCAGTGTGAAATGCTTCAGAAATATGGATACAATTTAAAACATTTATTTCAACTTTTATAAAATAAACTCTGATGGCCTTTCGCTAAAAAAAATAAATAAATAAATAAAAAACAATCTCACATTGAAAACAGACTTAGCATGAGCAACAGTAATCTTATCTTCCCTTGAAACTTGCATTCATTGAAAATGCACCTGGCCAGTGCAGATTAAGCATATCTAGATTCCTGCATGGGCCCCTCACAAATTTGATTCATTTTCCTGATTGTGTTAAATTACATTTTTTGTTTAATACAGCAACATTTTAGGAGTATGTTTTAAAGTTGTAGTTTTGAACATTTTTTCCAGTAAGCAGTGAAACAAAATGTATAAACCTGATAATGACAAAAGTACCCATTTCATAACATTTCAACCATAAAAGGCCACTCAAACTGCTGCCATAATCCACTAATATCTGTAATCAGCAATTATGGCTTTATTGACTGTCCACATATCACGTGTCTGATTGTGATAAAAATGGACATAGTAAAGTGATCCAGTTTGCTGTACACAAATGCACACTAGTCCTGCAAAGACAGACTGATGTTTTGACTTTATCAGCTCTGCAGGGTCAGTTATTTTTATCTACAGGCATCCGTCACACACAGCAATTATAGCTACATTGTTGACTGCTTCCTTTTCAGATATCTGTTTAAAAAATATATAATAATAAGGGTCTATATTAGAACAGCGAAAAGACCAAATGTCGAATGGCTGAAAACCCGAAAATGCATTAATTGAGGTGTTTTTTGTGAGATCACATTACAGTGAAGATCGGAAAGTTTGCCCTTTCCTCATTGTAGTGCAATCTCGGAGTTGTTGTATATAATTAGCGTGGGGGGGGGGGCACAGCCCTGCCACAAAAGTGATTTCAATGAATGGCATATTCGAGTTTTAAGCCATTCGACAGTTGGTCTTTTCGGCATTCTAATATAGACCCTAATAATAATAATGACCCAAGTCATACATTTCAAATGTATTTCACACAAACACACAGTAGTGAAAGTATTCCAACTTAATTCACACACACACACACACACACACACACACACACACACACACACACACACACACACACACACACACACACACACACACACACACACACACACACTTTTCCTACAAAAGCTGATCAAAGATGGTTTAAAAATGCCAAATGATAAGAGCATAATGTATTTTCATTCACAGAGAGCTCCCACCCACCACCAAGAGTTATACCAACTTTGTTGACTGTATACACCACCTACTGTTATGAAGAAATAAATGATATGCACTTTATTGGTAGGTTTGGTTGAACTACATGAAACTGTATAAAGATTACTAGCATCGTGCCATAAGATTCAGCCATGTGTAGCACAGTTTAAATACAAGAGTATTTATAAGTGCAAAAGAAATACTAACCACCTGATAACATATGCTACATAAATATGTGCAATCTCTGCATAAATAAAAGTCATCTGAATAATTCAACATTAAAGAGAACTATTACTTATGCAACTTTGCATTCCAGTGCTTCATCCACAAATGCAGTGCCTGCTGTCCTTTAAGAATACATTTCCTATGTTGCATTAAAAAAATGGTGTGCTGGTGATATTGCCATAACATTTAGTGAACTAGATCAGCTATACAAGATGGAAGGGTTGGAAATCAACAACAAGGTTCATAGTTACTAGTTATGCAGTCCTGGAGACCATTGGGGACCCTAGCCCAAATTCCCAATTGCTCCAATGCACTGTCTGGGTAAGTGACCTGATCAAGATCAAACAGGAGATAAACAAATGTGAAAAGATTCAAACCCAGCACCCTTGCCACAGGAAGCAGCTCATGAACATGTCAGAGCTTTAGTCAGAGTAGTAGTTTTTTAACTAAATGCTGAAATCTTGTAGAGCAGACTGTATCACAGTAATATGCAACAAAGACTACACGATGGATTCTGAATATCAGTTGTTCTGATCATCCCACAAATAATTCAGACTATATGACTTGACATATGTCAACCCCTTTGCAGTTTCTAAAGGCTGTAAAGAAGGTACTGCAAAATATATTACTAAAATGCAACATGTTTAGATTATATTTCAAAATTCAGGCCTGCTAATGAATGAATGCATTTTTAGTGCAGTGAATAAAACAAAACAATATTACTGCATACAACATACTATTTTTTTGTTTTTTTGGGGGGGAGGTGCACATGCAGCTCATTTCTGACATCCCTACATCGTGTCTGTCATCAGGAGTAACTATCCCATCTGACATCACTCAGAACAGGTCTACCTAATAGAATGGCTAGTAATGCTGTCTCATTGCAGCATAAACCTCCAGAGTAAACAAAGCCGGATCATAAACAAATGAGGTCCTATGCAGGGTAATGAGTCAGGCCCCTGTCAGTCATACCAATTTCTTGGTGGTCTCTCTGTCTCCCAAATACCATAAACACTGTTCAGACCTGTCAGTGTACATATTATTGCCTTTTTTACTTTTACAATTATCACAGAGGTTTGGATTTTAAATTTTGCAGAAAAAACACTGACAGCAATTTTCTAAACAAAACATTCTCACATTTAAAACAGAGTTATTATGAGAAACAGTAAGCTTCTCTTTATGTGAAACTCACGTTTAGTGAAAATGCATTAGGCAACCCATCAAACTACAAGAGACATGCTGGCATTCATACTAAAGTGGCATATAGTAAAGTACTAGTGTCTATGTGAAGGGTGCAGGAATTCAAAAGACAAATGTCCCTTCTTGCTTGCCCTATATTTTAGATGGGTGTTCGCTCTTCTCTGGGTTCAAGGGGAAACTGCCCTTTACACTTGGTCTTGTCCTTTCATGGTTGTGTGTCTCACTAATATTCCCCTCCCCTTACTGCCTTCTCTTGTTGCCTAACTCTTATCTTCAATTCTAGTGTCGTGCTTACTATTTTCTTCTATTTATGTCTCCTTTCTGTGCTTCTCCTCACCTGCCTTACTTAGAAGTGTCCTGTATCTTTATTTTACAGTCGCTCTACCCCAAGGTACTCACTCTGTGTTGTGGTAAAGTCATGGAACCTCATAACCTCATCCAACTGAAAAGAGGCTGTCCTCCTACAACTGTTTGAAGACGCCTTTCAGCTAAACACGCCCTACAGTGCATTTATCCCTCACACAAGTGTATGTTCAGTGTATGTTGCCTTGTTACCCAAGTGCATACATGTGTTATTTTCTTTCTGCGTAATTACCCTGCGAGTAGACTTCTTGCCTCCAGTGTGCTAGCAGCCAACCGCAGCCCACCTCTCTCCCTCATCCCAACAGATAATATTTTATTCTACCCTATGGCTACAGCAGATTACCACTTTGCAGGATCCAAATAATTGTAGCAAACTGGTGAAAATAAAAACTAAAAACCACAAATTCACCAGTAGGACTAGTAGACACAAGTTTATTTAAAAATTAAATATTAAAAATAAACTTGTGTCTACTAGTCCTACTGGTGAATTTGTGTTTTTTACCACTTTGCAGGATCCCTGCTGGTAGCCATTTCTTACTGTTGCCACTAGGTGGCACCACATACCCAGGAATAAACCTATATTCACATTATTTCTCTCCATGAGATTTTCCATCTGAAATAGCCCCTTCTCACTTTTTCTTGATCCCCAGCTGCCTCTTTCCCACTTTTTCTACTACCCTTGATGCCTTAGCATTTTATGCTGTAAGGCTTGCTTGTTCTGTTCTTCCTTACACCTCAGCTACTGTCTCCTTACCTTATAGATTGTTTTCTCTCTAGCCTTTCACTGTTTATGTCTACCCGCTCCATTCACCCTGTGGGCTCACTCCACTCCCCTACCCTACCCCCAAATTCCACCCCCCCACTGCACCTAAACTTATACCTTTACAAACCACACCCCTTCCTTTGACACCCAATCCCCAACCTCTTCTCATTACCCCATTATATACCAATCACACACTCACATCCCCTCAGTAACTTATTCATACACTCAATACATCCCACCTCCTACATTCTCTCAACCCAAACCATTTTACTTTACACTTAATTCACTCTCACTCCTCACCATTTCTACCGAATCTTTATCTGTCACCTTACAATGGCCATTATTCCTATGCCTACACACAAAAGACTATTACTCCTTTTCATTATTCTTCTTTTTCTATCTATATCCAATATACTAACAGCCTATGAATATCTCTGAACTTCACCACCCCTCCCAGCATACTTTACTAGTAACTCAAACTTCCTCCTTTAACCATATAAACATCACATCAACACCCTCCTACCTACTTCCTAAGTATCACAGACTTGCCCATATTACTTACGTTCAATCCAGAAACTCTTACATCTTAAAGATCACAATCACACCTCAACTACACCCTCTGTTAGATGGTGATATTCACCCCAATCCTAGCCGCAAAAACATAGATACCACTAACCCCAAGCCTTCATTCCCTCCACCTCTTACACCCAAACAAAACCCTCTAACTCTCTCCTAATAGCACATCTCAACATTCGTAGCATCAATAATAAAATCAACTACCTTCATGCTCTCCTAAATGTGCATTCCTTTGACATCCTATGCCTTACTGAAACATGGCTAAAACCTACAACCCAAGATAATGAAATTACCCCACCTGGATATAATATTCTTAGAATAGATTGCAAAGCCAAAAAAGGTGGGGGTGTAGCCATCTTTTACAAATCTGGGCTACAAGTCACTACTCTTGATATATAGCTTCCTACTTGTAGTAATGCAGAAATCCTTACAGCAAAGGTTCAAACCAATACCTTCAAATCCATTTATTTATTATGCTCCTATCTTCCCCCTGGAAATAACATCAATACCCTCGAAAATATCCTTAGCTGGCTCTCCACTTGCCTACCCCAAGAAACTATAGTATTGGGCAATTTTAATATTGACTGGAATACCGGTAGTTCACATAACCCAACAACCCATATAAACCTGTATGGCTTTTCCCAACTAATTACCTCCCCCACTAGAATCCATAAACCTAATACCAAAGAAAACACCTTAGATTGGATCCTTGTTAGCAAACATCCCTCCTCATATAAAGCAGGCATCCTTCCTGATGACATTAGTGACCACTCACTAACCTTTGTACATTGACAAAAGATCACCATTCCTAACTCTAGCTTGTTTAGAACTACTCAATTTAATAAAACTTTTAATATTGAAAATTTCCAAACCAAACTTAAAGCATGTGACTGGTCTCCTCTAAAATACTTACAACTTGAGGAAGCAGTGTTATACGTCAACACCAAATTCCTGCAAATCTTAGACTACCATGCCCCTATTTGCTCTATCAGAAACTGCACAAAAACTGCTCCATGGCTTACAAATGAAACTAGACAAAAAATCACATTAAGAAATAAGATTTGGGTCAAATGGAGAGCCACTAGAAATCTGGCAGAGCACCTAAAATTTAGTCAGTTGAGAAATGCTACCAAAACATCTGTGCTTCATGACACAAAAAACTTTTACTTTCAACTCCAACAGACACAACCAGCACAAACCACAAAAGCTCTGGTCAGGTATAAACAGGCTCTTACACCCAGGTTGCACCAAAACACCAATCTCATCAGGTTCCACCCATGACAACCCTAAGCTTATTGCTGATGCCTTCAATACCTTCTTTACTGACACCATCCAATCCCTAGCCAATTCTTTACCCCCTGTTACCACAAGTCTGTCACCCACTATAACTAACTTATCTCCCTCATTTCATTTACAACCTGTACATACATCCCTCATTTGTACCGTCCTCCAAAAACTTAAACCATGCACTCCTTCAGCAGACCTCCTTCCAGCTGAATATCTGCAGACATCAGCAAAAGTCATAGCCTATCCCATTTCCATACTCATAAACAGAACTATAACCGAAGAAATAATCCTTCCATTTGGAAAATCTCCTATATAATTCCCCTTCATAAGGGTAGTGACTCTACTGAACTCTCAAACTTTCGCCCAGTAGCCCTACTCTCTCCACTAGCAAAAATAATGGAAAAATGCATCCACCAATGACTTCTCAACCACCTTCTCCACAACAACTAACTTGCCAGCTGTCAGCATGGCTTTAGGCCATTCCACAGCACACCTACTGCCCTCCTATCCTTTTCTGACTGCATCAACAAAAATCGTAATAACAACACCCTATCTTCTGCACTCTTTATTGACCTCTCAAAAGCCTTCGATATGGTTAACCATCAGCTTCTTTTGGATATTCTTAAATCCCTCAGGCACTACACTGGTTTAAGTCCTACCTAGAAAACAGACAACAAGCTGTGCTCTGGGGCAATGAACTTTCCTCACACCTTCCTGTTACCGTTGGTGTTCCTCAGGGTTCTATTTTGGGCCCTCTCCTATTCTCTATTTTTATTAACGATCTACATCTAAACATTCCTCTAGCAACTTGCATACAATATGCAGATGATTCAACATTAATTTGCTCTGCTACTTCCTTACCAGAACTCCAATCCCTTACCCAGAATGTATTCCATAAAATGGAAAGCTGGTTCCTACAGTGCTGCCTTCTCCTGAATGCCAAAACAACTAAATTATTGCAATTCAATCCTACAATAAAGTCCTCACAAATTAATCTCACAGTGACATCTTATAATGGTACTGTTATAATTCCTGAACCTACCACCAAACTTTTAAGTGTAACAATAGACCATAACCTTACCTCACACATAAATGCCACCATAAAATCAGTTAACAGAAAGCTAGGCACCCTCTACCTTACCCCTACAGCTAGAACTACTATTGCCCACACCCATCTCATCTCTACCCTCTTCTATGCCTCTCCCATTTATACTAATCTCTCTAAAAGCAACATCAACAAACTGGCAGCCACTTATAACAACATAGCCAGATTTGCCACCAACTTCTCATATAGAACCCACCATTGTCATAATCTAAAACTACTAGGATGGCTAGAAATCCAAAATCAACTAATATTTCAATAACTTATCACACACAAATTCCTTTATCATCCTAGTAATACTCCAATACTAACTAGTCTTATCACCCCCTACAAAAACCTCACAACCTTTCGCTCAGCTAATAGATTACTAGTAACTAGACATACATCCAAAAACATGACTGGGGACACACTGTTCTCTAATACTGTAGGGAAAATGTGGAACCTACTTCCCACTAAACTGTCATCTCTCACCTCTACATTACTATTCAAAAAGCAACTTAAAGTGTATTTTCAAACTTACTGGCTATGCCCTTGCACAAATCCTGACTAGAATCCCCTCCCTCATATTTTATGTCTACCATTCTTTTAACTGCCTTTTTATATACCTCTTATTAACCTCTGAGAATTTATATTGTTCAGCCTACTAAAGTTACTACTAACTTTGTCTTTCCTTGAATCTGCTGCCGAGCTTAAATGTGCTTGGCAAGCTCTCTGCTGTATAAACTTGTCTCTAACTTAGAGATATAAGGAACTATAGCTTGTAAATACTTGTAAATTATATCAGTACATCACTGGTATTTGCTGTTCAGCCTACTAAAGTTACTACTAACATTGCCCTTCCTTGAATCTGCTGCAGAGCCTAAATTTACTTGCAAGCTCTCTACTGTATAATCATGTCTCTACCTTAGAAATACTTGGAACTATAGCTTGTAAATGATTGTAAAGTATATTTAGTTCTACACTGTTATGTAAAATCTTGTTTTTCTTGTCTAAATAAGTACTGCACCTCTTGTTACTTTTACTTATAGTGGCGTTTTTCTCCCCAGGTCTCTACTGAAAATGGACATGTATCCAGCTAGAATAGCCCGGTCAACAAATGTAAAATAAATAAATAAATAAATGTGTAACACATTTGCTAACAGCCTGGGACAGCACAGTGGACCTATGTGTCCCTTTTCAAGAGCAGCCTGGGAGTATTGTCTGGATAATTAAATTGGCAGAGTTACAGAGAAGACAAAAGAAGGCTGAGGTACTCAAACCATTTACTACATGAAGCAGCTCTTTAACAGTTCATGGCCTTACTCACCTCTACTAAGTACTAGACAAACTGTTGGATCCCAAACACTCTGCATTTCATATGCCTACAAAAAACAAGCTAAGTTAGTCATATTGATTTAGTAAAATGGAGGCCTGGCAGCTGATGTGGAAGATTAGAGCTCTTGCCTTCCATAGTCAAGGTACAGAGTTTAAGTCTATGTAACTCTAAATAAGTAACTTAACTAGACAGACCTCTCTAACTAAGGTATCACAAACACATACACACACACGCACACACACACACACACTGTAAGCTATCTGCTCAAGAAATTCAATATTTCCCCTTACCTAAGTAAGTTGTTTCATGTAAGAATTTCAGCATCTCTCCATGTGTGCTTGTAATACAAAAGTAACACTTCCCTTTCAAAATTCTCACCAAATTCACGGAAGTGTTCATCATAGCTCCAGTCTCATTGGCTCAAAGCATAAGCCAATGAGAGACAGACTGGAGCTGCATGCCGAGTAGGCACTTTAAATCAGCTATAAATAGTAAAGATCAACATTTGCCATGTATTTTAGCAGGTCATGGCCACGGCTGGGCTCCCCAGATAACACCAGGCCCTAGGCAGCTGCCTAGTTCACATTGTGGTGGGTCTGGCCCTGTGTGTCTCATAAGTATATCCCTTTTCAGATTAACTATATTCATAATATTGGCTTGATATTAACTTCATAATGGCAAACCTTGAGAAAAAAGTCAATGTGAAGAAGAATGCAATTTCCAAAATTACAATATATGCATAGCAAGCAATGATCCAGTTCCTGCTCAAAAATATAACATACTGTTGTGTTTTCATGGGGTTGGGAGTGTACTGCTTTCCATTCCCAAAGGGGATGTTACTCCTGCAACTACACTAAATATTGCTATCGCCTCTGTTGCCACATCCTGGGGAAGGAACATTTCTCCCCAAAATGCAACACCCCTCAATATGCATTCATTGCACCATACATTTTAAATGTTTTGACAAAACGAACATTTTTGTACTGCTATGTCCATGTATATGTCGAGCATACCTACGTAAATATTGTAACATGTGCATAAATACTTTTTTATCAGTGCTACTATTTACAGAATCTAAAATTTCTTTTAACAAATAAGCGGTTTTAACAGTTTTAACTTTCACACCCAGTAAAAATGCAAACAGGAAAAGTTAACAAAACCAGCTTGATAAGTCCCCCTTCCCCTCAACGGTCAGCCATAAGTTGCATCCAAGAAGTGTTACGTTCCTAATCCATTGGACAGCTGGGTGCTTTGTGGCAATCATTTCTTTTCAATGGCCATGTTTGTAAAATCTCAGCTTTTCCAAACACAGCATCATAACAGGACTGTAGTTTCAGCAGGCTTATTCCTTTTCAAATGTCTGTCATATAGGTAAAATAACTGTACCAGTCTTACACAAATGTTTGTTTTTAGTTATGGCAGTGACTTTAAATATAATTAATAAGGAAAAAAATCTGTTAATGCTTCAGTTACCCCAGTTATTGTCCTGTTTTTCCACATCTGTCCTATAGTAAAGTGTATATGTTTTTACAACCATTATGGATGCAAGGACTGCATCTGTGGGTTTCTATTACACAGCAGCAGCAGATAGTACTTCATGCATAGATGTTTGTGCTTTCTGTTTACCAAGCCACATATGCTCACTAGCCTTAAGTGCACCTTCAGACAGCAGTAAGCATACACAAGTAATGATTTCTTTGACAGTATTTTCCAACTACTTATTTGGCAATATTAATGCCACCATATTGCAGTCCCAGGTCTTTGTTTTCCAAGCTGCAAACTTTCTCCCAGACAAGCCTGTAGACTCATTTAAGATACATTAACATACTGTTCCAGGATGGATCAACTCAAAGGTGACTCAAAAACTTTCCACTTCATATATGTTTGTCTACAGTTTATTTGCCGTGTAAGAGGGCATCTACAATGGGGATGATGAAATGCAGGACTTGTACTCAGTGGTGTTGCAGTACTGTTATTGATTTGAACCCAGTGCTGAATAACAAGATCAATATGCAGAGGTTTCACACACTTAAAAAGCCTAGAATATTGTCTTATAATTCCATCCACTTCTTAGATCACTCATTTATTTATTTCATCATCCTGTAATTACCACTAACTCATTTCAGAAAGAAGAAGGAGGAAACAGTCTATCCCAGCACTCACTGTGAGCAAAGCAGATAAAGCAATCATAGATGAAGTATTAGCCTATCACAAAACCCACACATTCATACATGGCACACTCTGTATATAGATTATACATAAATGTATATGAAGTAGAAAAAAATGGTGTCATCTTTGAGTTAAACCATCCTGGAAGAGTATGTTCAATGTATCTTAAGTGGATCTAGAGGTTTGTCTTGGTGAAAGTTTGCACCTTGCCTGCAACTACTGGCAATTTGGAGAATGACCAATTCACCTACAGGATGTTCTTTGGATGTGAGAGTAAATCTAAGCACTTGACAAAAGCCAGCATGGGCAGAATACAATGGTTTCTCTGCAGCTGAAAACCAGACTAGAAAAACAAGTGCTATCTAACTACTGCACCACTGTGCCAGCCTCCTTACAGCAAGTACTACCACAATATGCTAATTAACTGATGTAAATCCGTTGACCTCATCATTTGTTCTATGATACCACATTTATTTCCTCTACTGTTGTTCCATGTATAGCAACCAATAATTATAGGGTAACAGTGAAGCTGCACAACCCTAGCTCCCTAAGAGGTATTTCTTCCACACCTCTATAAAACAAAACAGGTTTCCAACCTTCCTAGAAGATTTGATTACTCCAATTTGTAGGGCATCATCTTCGGATTCAAACTTGTTAGAGAATTATCAACCTGTCTCTAACCTCCTTTTTATCAGGAAAGTTACTAAGAAGGTGGTCTATGCACAGCTGTATTTTTTTAGTGTCTCGTGACCTGTTGGATTCTTATTAGTCTGCTTTTAAATCAAGGCATGGTGGGGAGATGATACTCATTCAATTGGTCGATAATGTTCTCATGCTGAGGAATCAAAGGAAGTCCTTGATCTCTGTTCATTGTTAACACACTGAGGGTCATGGTATTCTGATCGAGCACTAAGGGTGCACCAGACGTTAACTCACATGGTCCTAGACTGGTTTACATCATGCTTTTCTGACTGCACTCAGCAAACAGTATCTGGTTTAAATTCCTCTTACCCTTACACGCAGGAGTGTGGTGTGCCACAGGGTTTAATACTGGCTGCCGCTGACTGAAGTAATTGTAAGAAGGGGTATTTTTATCAACCATACACTGATGAGATTCAGCTTTATCTCTACTTCACTCCAGGTACTGGATCTGATTTTGCACTGTTAGAAGACTGCATGGATTCTATCATTGTTTAGATGAACAGTAATTGATTGAAAATGAGCCTGTCCGAGGCTGAGGCAATATTGGTTCATGTTACCGTCTATTCGTCTGATGAATAGTAATTGATTGAAAATGAACCTGGCTGAGGCTGAGGCAATATTCATTCATGTTACCATCCATTTGTCTGATCTTTCACTGCTTTCCCTATAGTAATCTATGGAGATAATCAGCTGGAGTTTGTTTCATATATGTGTGTGATCTAGGCATTGTTCTTGATTGCAACCTGAAACTTCAGGTCAAGATGTATGCTGTTGTCATGATGCCCTATTTCCATCTTAGCAGTATAGCCCTGATTAGCCATTGTTTAAGAAGGCTGGACTTGGAGGTGGTGGTAAATGCATCAATGTTGTCCCACCTCTACAACCATAACACTCTGCACCTAGGGTTGTCAAATGGTGTTTTGTCTCGCCTGCAGTGGGTACAACATTTCACAGCTAGGCTGGTGTATGGCATATTGTAGAAATTGCCATACTATGCCATTGCTGCGTGATTGCTGCCTGTTGGCAGTTGCTGCTTTATATATGTTTAAGATCTCAGCTCTCACCTACCAAGCCCTGCATGGATATTCACATCCCGACCCCACCCCCTGCCCAGAAAACCACAGTGAAAAACTTCTCTAAAGCAAATTTCACACGCCTCAAAACCGAGGCGAAATTCTTCAAAGCCCCCGGGCCTGTGGAAAATACGGCCCAGACCGCAGAATCCTTTATAAACGCATTCTATGAACACCTTCAGGAATGCATGGATCATGCAATCCCAAATAAAACCAAGACCCAGTCCTCCAAAGGCAGACGTCCTGTCTGGTGGACCCCAGCCATAAACAAACTATACAATAGAAGGAGGAAGCTACTACATGATAGAGCAAAATCCCAAAAAGGGAAGGCATCTCTGATCAGTATTAGCAAAAAACTACGGGCACTCATAAAATCATGTAAGGCCAGCTAGGAGAAAAATTGCACAGGACACTAAGGATAATCACAAGGCTTTCTTTAGTTATGTTAGGAACCTGGGTGGGAATTCCCAGATATGCTCAGAATTAGTCCAAAATGACAAAAAATACACCGAGCCCACAGACATTGCCAACATCCTAGCTGACAGGTTCAGTGCAAACTTCTGCCCCCTCTCCCCACCAAAAGGACAAATATCTATCCCAACAGAGTGCTGCCCCCCCTGACATCTCAGATGCTCAGGTAAGAGCCGCCCTCTCCAAAGCAAAAAAAACACAGCATCAATGGGACCAGATGGTGTCCCGGGCTGCGTCCTACATGAACTCCAAGAAGAGCTAAACCCAAACATAAAACTACTGTTCAATCTTAGCCTTACTACAGGATATGTACCCAAAGAGTGGCGTACAACAACAGTGGTCCCTCTCCACAAAGGTGGTGCCTCAACGGATCCTGGAAACTATCGCCCCATAAGCCTGACTAGCTTGGTCTGCAAAGCTATGGAAAGGATCATCATGGACCTCATAAATAAAGATATTGGGGACCTACAGACACTGGATCCTACCCAGTTTTGCTTTGTTAAGGGCAGATCCTGCCTCTTAAACCTGGTCGATTTCTTTGAAACAGTCACCAAGGCCATTGACGGTGGTCCACACAGCCTACCTGGACCTCGCAAAAGCCTTCGATACAATACCCCACTCGGGCATTATAGATAAGCTCACCAGCTTAAATATAAACCCCTATGTCACTAGATGGGTTGCAAACTGGCTCAAGGACAGAACCCACATGGTTAGAATTGCTGGAGCCATGTCAGACTCCAAACCAGTTACAAGTGGCATTCCACAAGGCTCAGTCCTGGGACCTCTCTTGTTCGGTATATATTTCTCGGCGGTACAGGCCAACACGGAAGGACTGTGGCTGACCAAGTTCGCAGATGACTGCAAACTGGGCGCCATAATCAACTCTCCAGCCGACACAAGCATCCTCCAAAAGGGCCTCATAGAAACAGACAACTGGTGCCAGAGCCATGGCCTCAAGCTAAACGCCAAAAAGTGTATAGTCATCCCCTTTGGCAAAACAAAGTGCCCACAAATTACCACATAGGTGGTAATCCATTAAGTACAGAAGAAGTCATTAGGGACCTGGGGACCCAAGTTGATAGCAATCTCTCATTTGACAACCACGTGGCCAAAGTGGTTAGAAAAACATTTTATATAGCCCACCTAATCATGAAGGGATTCACATCTAGATCATGGGAGGTCATCATACCTCTTTACTCATCCCTCATCAGGCCCATAATTGAGTACAATGCCCCTTTTGGGATGTACCTTACCAGACACCTGCAGCAACTGGAAAGACCCCAAAAGTACCTCACCAAGAGGAT
Source organism: Protopterus annectens (assembly GCF_019279795.1). Classification (NCBI taxonomy): domain Eukaryota; kingdom Metazoa; phylum Chordata; order Ceratodontiformes; family Protopteridae; genus Protopterus; species Protopterus annectens. The sequence goes on from NC_056747.1 coordinate 948,119,434, forward strand.
CAAAGGGCTCAAACAGATGCCATATGCTGCCCGGTTAAAGAAACTCCAGCTCTACTCAGTGGCATACCGCCTGCTCAGAGGCGATCTGTGCCTGACGTATAAAGCCATGTCCAACCCGAATTAATGGACATGCTGCACCTCAGAAAATCCAAATCCCATCGAGCTACGCGCTCGAGAGACTTGAACCTCAGCACTGAAATAAATAGGACATGCTGGAGGGACAGATTCATAACCCAGAGGCTCCCTTCACTCTGGAATAAAATCCCAGTCCAGGTTAGGCAGAGTCCCACATTGACTCTCTTCAAGAGGAATCTTGATGAGTGGATGGGAGATCGTAGGTTTACCCCGGCTATCACTTCTGTGTCACTGTTAGACAGAGGCACAGTAAACTAACCTCAAAAAAAGGCATAGCAAAATTAATTTAAAATGGGTGGCGAAAGCCAAACACACTCTGGCTAGGCTTATAAATGCCCTAGGGCAGATAGCCTAGTATGAACCTATGAACCTATGAACCTATGATCTAGATCCTGTTTATCTTAAGGAGTTGGTGAGGACCTATGACCCTGTAAGACATCTCAGATTTATCCAGTGGATGGCTGCTAGCTTTTTCAGAGGCTCAATTAGGGACTTCAAGTAAGAGCTCTTTTTCTTAACATGATCTTGTCTGCTGGAACCTGCTACCATCCTAGATGTGGGCATGAGACATGAAATCCTCTTTTAGGATGTCCCACTGAGTTCATTTTTTAGATAGGGTCAGACAGGGGATTTTACAGGAACGTTAGGTTTTTGAGCTTATGATCAGGTTTAACTGGACACTTTTAATTGTTATTTTAGCTTTAGTTTTTAATTTAAAATGCTCTTTTTTGGACCTTGTAATGTTACATTTTGTTTTTGTTTTTATTGTACATGCTTATTTTGTAAGTGTTAAGTTGATATATATATATATATATATATATATATATATATATATATATATATATATATATACATATATATATATATATATATATCATGGTTATGTTTTTGTAAGATAATGCAGGATACAGAGATGGTAAGAACATTTAAGGTATTCATCAACAAACAGAGGAACACTCAGTTTGTCTGGGAAATGATGTTTTATATAGCCTGGGAATTACAGTACTGCAGCTGCATTTTACACCCTTTCCTTCTGTGGTAGGTCTAGCACATGGACATTTTCAGTCATTGCCTTTAAGCTTTCAATTTTCCATTTTTTTTACTTTATAATAAAAAAGTTACAATGCCAGAACTGCAAAAGATATTTCTATCGCAAACCCACACTAAATAAGTATATATTTCACTTAAGCCTAATCACCTAATCCCCTGAAAGACTAGCTATGCTGATCTCTCCCTCCCACCCCCTCATCCTTGGCTCGGTTAGTATTTTCCTATAAAATACTTAGGTTTGTACTCCACTCCTTGCTCTGTAGTGTTAAGCCTTTTCTAGCAAATGAAATCTCATCTCCCTTCGAAGGGCAGCTTTTCTCTGAATTCTGCCCTGAAACTTAAACCACTAATTTGTTACAACGATCCACATTCCTTGCCTTATTTGAAGATAAGGCATTCTTTTTTTCTCAGATGTTTAAAACACCTTGTAGTTCTAAGACAGTCTGTTAAGAGAGGGGATTAGAGTTATTAATGTTCTTACCATTTAAACCCTATATATAAACAAATTCAAGAACAAGAAACTAAACAAAGCCTAACAGCTTAATTTCTTACTAATTTACAGTTAGAAAGGGATATACCCATCAGTGGGATAAAGAGCACAGCTGCTCTTATTTTTCAAATCTGTGGAGAAAAAAACAGTGGGCTACCATCCCCATGTTTTAAAACTGACATGATCTGCAAGCAGTTATTGCTTACTTTACAAAGACATGTTTTGCAAAACAATTTACTTAATTAAATAAAAAATAGTCCAAACTTGTAAATGAGACTTGCTTTTTCATGCATGTTTCACAAGTAGATGTATACCTAAGGTGTTCAGCCGCCCTTATTCTTTGCTACCATCCCCAAAGAAGTATCTTTTACAGCATTTTTTCATAGGCATAACACTAAGTACTACATTATCTAAAGGGGGTCTATATTAGAACATAGAAGTTTCACAACGTCGAATGTTCTAATATCGACCCCTATTCAGTGAAAGCTGAGAACATCGAACATGCAGAACAGCGAATTTTTTCCTAGGGAAAAAATTTGCTGTTCCGAAACACATGCACACAACACAAGCACACCAAACAAACAGCAATCCACAAACATACACCTAAAATCTTACATCTAACCCTACACTAAACTGTACAAACACCACTACCTATCCACTTACCTTAACCCAAACCTTAACCCTAAGGTCCGTCACTATCGCACACTCACCTCACCCACGCCCTAACCCCAACTCACCTAGCCCACCCTAACCCTCATGTCCACACAATCGCAGACTTACCTGACCCGCGCCCTAACCCTAACTCACCTAACCCGCCCTAACCCTTATGTCCACACAATCGCACACTTACCTGACCCGTGCCCTAACCCTAACTCACCTAACCTGCCCTAACCCTCACGTCTACACAATTGCACATACCTAACCCATGCCCTAACCCTAACTCACCTAACCTGCGCCCAATCACACACTTACCTGTACCCAACCTGTAACTTTCCACCACAACACTGAAAATAGTGAAGCAACAGAAATGAATAACCAAATTCTTTCCCTGGGAAAAAAAATTCAGTTTTATGTCATTTCGCTATTTTCAGCATTCGCTGAATAGGGGTCAATATTAGAACATTCGAAGTTGTGAAACTTCGATGTTCTAATATAGACCCATCTAAAGGAACCTCAGCATGTTAGGAATGACATAAGGGTAGGATATCTTGACAAGCAGCTGTGTTCAAGACACAGGCTTGATACTTACTATGAAAGGCAGTTAGTTTAGCTAATATTGAAATAAGTCTGGCCTGCCATCTGTGCCAAAGGCAAAACATTCTTTTGGTCTGCCTGTGACCTAACTACAGCAATTGACTGAGGCTGCCAGAGGAATGGTTAGAAAGGTGACCACTGAGTTGTCAACATCCCTCTCAATCTCTTAGTGCAAGAAATCTTGACAAAGCCTAAAATAATGGGGGACAAAGACCCAAAAATAGAGACAGCCTTTAAATATTAATCTTCAAAAATCAGAAAGTTACTAGAATACTTGGATTTGTGTTAGGATACATTTTCTAAAAGATATGAAGTATGAAACAAGTGTTAACCACAAATGTATTTCATTTAGTGACATCAGTCCTCAATTTCTTGCCAGAAAAGCATACAATTTATAAGAAACCGACAAAAATATGAGGCACAAATCTGGACATTTGAGAGGTATGGCTGCCAGTGTGTTGTTTTCCTGTTAGGCTGCAGGGAATGGATTGTTGTGCTACCTGCTCTCCCCCTGCTGGTTTTTGAAGGTACTACAATAGCAGCATTTACAAGGGTGTGCCAGGATTGCCTGAAGTTTTGCCATTTTTCACATAATGGCAGTGTTAGGGAACAGGGTCTATAATTTAAGGAGACTACAGTCGCCTCAACTAGTGCTTTTCTCATGTCTCACCAATTCCTATGAAATTTCCCATAAAAAACAGGGATTCATGCAAATGATCACAATGTTCCAGCCAGACTTGAACTTTAGTGAGGGAAGATAAGTGAAAAGAAAAGAAATAAATAATCTGCTGAAAAATGAACCTGTTCAATGAGTCCTGATAATCCACAAGGGGGAATTTGCTAGGACCACATGTATGTCTTTGTGCACTCTTATTTACCAGTCTATCCATCTATCAGAGTGTGCATTTTCCAGTACTGACACTGCAGTGCAGCATATGGGGGGGGGGATACATGCCTAAGTGTGCCATCCTTTAGATGAGATGGAAAAATGAAGTCTCATCTAAATCTCAACCAGTACCGTTATGACTCTGTCATAGTTCATGTTGGTGTGAATGACTTGAGACCTACCTTACTGAACTATATAAAGAGAGACATGACTGAGCTTTCTGAATATGTGTCTCAGGCAGGTATGCCCCTAGCTTTGAGCAGCATACTACCTTCACCTAAGATGATGCCACAATATAAATAAAAAATGATTGACTTCAACAATTGGTTTAGTTTCTGGTGTCATTCTAGGGGGATCCAGTACCTGTTAGCCTGGGACAACATGCATAGAGAGACCACACTGCTTTGCTAGAGATAGCCTTTATCTGCCACCTCTGGGATTTTGGTTACTGGCTAAGACTCTTGCCTCCCCCATAGTGCCTTTTTAGGCCTTGTCACAACAACAAAATACCTGATGTAAAAATATCTTCAAAAAGAAACCACAAGGTTATGCTGCTAAACACTAGGAGTCTAAAAGTAAAACTGCACTCACTGGAAGCAGCCCTCATCTTAAAAGATGCTGACATCTGTGCAGTCACAGAGATTTGGTTTAAGGCCACAGAAACCACCCCAGCTATACCAGGTTATAATGCCTTCCACACATTCAGACCACAAACTGAAAGTGCGAGAATTAAAGGAGATGCGGTATCAATATTCATCAAAGATAAATATACCCCTAGATCGGTTAAACAAAACAATTCCCTTGAACTAATCCAGGTCCAATTGACTGTAAGTACGACCCCTCTCCAAGTTATTGCCAGTTATACGACCCCTCCATGAATCAGGATACCCACACTGCATACTTAGATCTACTTGAATCGCTCAAGATACAACCAAACACCTTGGTTTTAGGTGACTTTAACAACCCAGCCATAGATTGGGTAAATTATATGTATACTAACACACTTGCCCAAAGGTCTTGGACTTCATTAACTTCAATGCCCTGGACCAGTTGGCTGACACCTCCACAAGGGGCCCAAACATTCTGGATCTGGTGCTCACTAACATGTGTGATCGTTGGACCACCCTATGTGTGCATACCTCCCTAGTGAGATCTGATCATAAATCAGTCTCATTAGAAGTAACAGTAACATCTGACCCCCCCCCCCACCTTAGCAGCAACTAGACTAAAAACTGCTCTAAAGCCAATTACAACCTAATACATGATGGCATTAATAGCTTCATAGCCCCTGCCCTCACTGATGGCATGGACACCTATACTGGGATTTATACCAATGGCTTGTATAACCATCTGTACAAATGTATTGACTCAGCTGTACCTGATAGGGTCAAAAAAAGATACTCAAGAAAGAACAAGCCTGCCTGGTGGACATCCGCCATTAACATGTTATACAATGAAAGAAAGAAACCGCTGTCCAGGAGCAGGAAGGAAAGGTCTCTAAATTGGAAGCATTCCCTCCTCAGCTTAAGCAAATAAGACACCTCATAAGGTATTCTAAAGCTAACTATGAATCCATATTAGTCTTCTTCGCTAAGGATGACCATAAGGTCTTTTTTAACTACTTCAGAAACCTTAAAGGAAAAACCCAGAACTGGTTGTTAATGGCACCACATGTATTGAATCTGCAGAAATAGCTAACCTGCTAGCTGACAGGTTCAGTAAAAACTCCCCCCACCCTGTCCCCACCACATATCTCCCAAAGCATCCCTACTACCTGCCCTTCACCTAGTACTTACAAGGATCAGGTCTTAAACGCTGTCCCAAAGCCAAAAACATAGTCTCTATGGGACCTGATAATATCCCAGGCTGAATTTTAAATGTATTAAAACAGAAACTAACTGCACATCTGTGTACTCTTTTTAAACACAGTCGAAGCACTGGCTTTGTACCTGCCGAATGGAAAACAGCAACCGTCATCCTGGGAAGCACCTTCACAGACCCTCGGAAGTATAGACCCATAAGCCTGACTAACCTAGTCTGCAAGGCTATTGAAATTATAATAATGGACCTTATCAACAAAGATATAGGAGACCTCCAGACGCTTGACATGACCCAGTTTGGCTTCATTAAAGGGAGATCCTGCCTCTTGAACTTGGTGGACTTCTTGGAGACAGTCACCAAAGCAATATCTAACAAAACATTCTGCCACTCAGATAAAGCTGTATTACTAAGCAGGTAAAATGAAAAGGAAAAAGCATAAAATGGCACCACAACACTCAGAGTGTAATACAATCTGCTTTATTTCATGTTGCTAGTTAAACAAACTTTCACGGTTATGGTTTAAAGCACAACTCCCAGGTTTTAATGATAGTATTACTATTAAACCTACTGTGAAAGAAATATACAATAACATTTAATGATTTAGTTTTTATTTGTAGGTACTTGATTTTGATACATTAATGTTTAAATAATTCTCATTTTTCTTATGTTAATAAGCTTAATTTTAAAATTGTTATTATTGATAACATTATGCTAATTATGTTTTAAGATCACATGGTTTTAACTATATTATATAAGTGATGTTTAATTGATGGTCTGACTATCTGCCTGAGGAAGCCTGGAAGGTGAAAGTTTGTTTTACTAGCAACGCAAAATAGACAGTCACCAAAGCCCTGAACGAAGGCAAATCCATGCATATGACCTACCTGGACCTGGTCAAGGCCTTTGACACTATTCCCCACTTAGGCATTATTGATAAACTCATTCAGTTGGAGATCAACCCCTATACTGTAAGGTAAGTTGCAAACTGGTTCACTGATAATATGCACACAGTCAAAATAGGTGACTCTACCCCCACCAGCAGACCCATAACCAGTGGTGTTCCACAAAGATCAGTGCTGGAGGCCCCTATTGTTTGGAATCTACTTCTCAGATGTACAGGCTAAAACAAAAGGCCTATGGCTGACAAAGTTTGCTGATGATTGCAAACTGGATGCAGTCATCGAGTCCCCACATGACTTCTACATCCTACAACAGGGACTTACACAGACAAACAACTACAGCCAAAGTCATGGGTTAAAACTTATTGCAAAAATTGCATTATCATTCCCTTCAGCAAGGGTGACATTCCTTCAGATTGCCATGTTTATAACAACACCCTGAGCATGCAATCAGTGGTGAGAGATTTGGACACACAGGTTGACAGCAACCTTTCCTTTGACCACCACATTTCCACAGTGGTAAGAAAGGCCTTCTACATCGCCTACCTCATAAGTAAGGGCATTGCATCCAGAAGAAAAGAGGTTATAACTCCCATGTATTCCTCACTCATCAAGCCAATAATAGAGTACAATGCTACCTTTGGTATATACCTTACCAGGCATCTGCAGTAACTGGAAAGATGTCAGACTGAAATCATTGTCACTATACTCTATGTCTTACAGACTACTCAGAGGTGACCTCTGCCTTGCATATAAAGCAATCTCAGATCCTACTCTAATGGAAATGCTGCACATTTGTAAATCAAATGGTATAAGATGCATTCACTTTTGGGAACTCAAACTAGCATGTGACATCAATAGGACTTGCTGGAGAGACAACTATGTCTCACAGAGATTACCTCTCCTCTGGAACAAACTTCCACTTCAGGTGAAGCAGAGCCCCTTGCTGATCTTATTTAAGCATAATTTGAATGATAGGATGGGAAACCACAAATTCACCCCAGAAGTTTCACCTGTGTCCCTCTTGGACAGGGGTAGTAGTTGTTGACTTAGTTCCGCTTAATACATTAATATTCTCGGCAACAAGGGTTGTACTTGGCTAGGCTTGTAAAGGCCCTAGGGCCATTAGCCTAGTAACCTCCTATGATCTACCTGAGTTGGTGGTAGCTTAGGAGGATGTAAAAGATCCAATGGCAATTATCAAAAAGAGTAGTGGAAGTACCCCGATACTGTGGCCAAATTTCCCCTAGTCAATAAGACTACCACCTTGGGTCACCCCTGTAGAAAGCCATTGACCTAGGAGACTAATCAGTCAGCAAACTATAAATAATAAACCATACAATTCAGCTCCAATAGGCACTACATTCCAATAGTTGCTTCCTCTTATTAAGGTTTCTAATATTTCCTATACACTGGTATAAAAAGCAGATAACTATTTTCTCTTGAACACATATATATTTGTTTAATGATATCAGATGTCTATAGTAACAACAGTTTATGTGTTTTAAAGCTGTAAATTCAGGATAACCTGAGGTTAGTCATTGAACTGAACATTATTGGAAATTCTAAGCAGACCTATGACAAAATATGCACACGCACACACACACACACACACACACACACACACACACACACACACACACACACACACACACACATACACTCCGAAAGGTAGCATACACTGCTGATTCCAAAACTTAAGGTTATATTGCAGTGTGGCTCAAAAGCTAACAAACTCACTTTTAACATCAGATATATAGAAATCCAACTATGGGTTCTCGCCCCATGCATGGTTCTAGCATTACATAAATATAACTATTAAAAATTGTATTGAAATATTTTATTTTATGTAGTTCAGATATCACATTATTTGAAGAACAAGAGCAATGTATATGATGGTAAAACAAGGTACGTTAGTCAAAATGGAAGAGCCAGATACCACAGAGACCCCTAGTAGCTATTATTGTGGTCTGCTGGCTCGCAGCTGGTGTTGTACAAAAACAGTGGAAAGTTTTGTACTTTGCAGCAAAGAAATTACAAAAAATATATAGTCTTAAAGGAGCCTTAAATATGAAAGAAGGAACAAAGAATATGGGATAAGAGTCACATGTAACCAAATTAAGCCATACTGCATGAAAAGGCAGTGGTGGAAAACAAAAAGATGCTGTATTGCAAAGCACAAATGGAGTCAAGGGGAGATGTTGAGGTCATCCTCCTATCATAAATAAGGCTACATCTGTGTACCATTCTAGAAATCATATCGATGGAGCAAAATTTAGATGCTAGAAAAGCTGGTAAAACATGGGGGGGGGGGGGGGGGGCTAGAGTATGAGCATGTAATAATTTTGTAAGCTGGGTATATCAGAAGAGGCAACCGAAAGAGGTACATGATTCAGATACGTGTTTGTTTAATGTGTTGTTGCCTAATACATAGCAGCCAGTTCATCAGAGAATGGCAAACTGAATAGACAGCTCAATGAAGATTATATTACCCACCCTAACATTTGGTAAACTCAGAATTAGTTATATTAGTTAGGGTTGCAGTGACACAGACCCATTGCATAAGGATATGACAGGTTTTGACTCCGTGTAAAAATGGTCAGTGAATTACACATTGAGTATCACTGGTGGAGGCAAGTAATTTCCATTTTGCACTCACAAACTATTAGTGCTATCCCCCCACCGACACCTATATCTTAAAAATGGACAGATCTCCCGAAATGTTGCTCCCCAAGCACTTAATAAATGTATCATTTCCAGCTGTTTCCCCTAAAACTATTAAAAATATAGCTTTTAGATTAGCAATATTGTACCTCTTGTTAAAGGCATTCATTTAGACAGTTGTAGACATAATATGACCTAAAAAACATGTTGATGTGATGCTAAAATAAGTAGTCGGTAGAATACAAAGAGTATGCCTGGCTGCATTGGTAAGTATGTTAGATCCAAGTGTAGGGCTTTTGATCTCTTTTTCATAGGTGTACCAAAACATACTCACTTTGGACATATCAGTTTCTAATGGCCAATTAGAAGGCAGCAGCTGAAGAGGAAGAATTCAAGAAGAAAAGACATGGGTGTCATCTGTAAGAGAAATATTTCAAGTCAAAACTGGAAAAATACTAATGCAAAGAGAGAGTTATCATATGATCCTATGACCTGCCTGTCTGTAACAGAAACATTTCAAGTCAAAACTGGAGAAATACTAATTCAAAGAGAGGGTGGTAGGCTTGAAGACTGTATTACCTGAGGCAGTGGTAAGCCATCAAACACATTCTGAGTTGCATAGGACACAGAATGAAAAGAATGAGACAACAAAAGTATGGGAACAACAGCATTGTGGAGGATGGAATCCATAGATCATCAGTCTTCATCATTCAGAATCGTCTGGTATCCGTATGAAATTGGCAACAGAAAAGGAGGTTTGTAACATTTGTAGCAGTCAGAGAAATCTAGAGAGTGAGCAGTGTCATGGATAAGAATCTGCCATAAATTAAATAGGTCTGTAAACCTAGGCTTTGTTCATTAGTCTCTTGACTCAATATTTCATGCTGCAATTAGATTTGTCATAAGCTGAAATTTTTATTAGGCTCTCAACTCCTAGAAAAATATGTTATCAATAGAGTTGCCTAGTCATTTTTTTACATGTTGATAGCCTATACCGGGAAACAAGTTACTTCACCTCATACTGATTTTCATGAAAATAAATCTTAGAAGATTTTTCCAGAAGTGTTGGAACTGAAGTCCTTTCAGGCATCAGAATAGTCACAAAACAATTATTTGTCTATTTTTTTGTGCCAAACCTTACTGACATAAATTTTTTTATGCCAAGCCTTACTGACATAAATTTTAACACTGGCAAAACTTTGTAAAGCGTGAAAGTATGAGACATGCTGTACTTCATTGCTAAAACCGTTAAAGCGGTGTATAAAGAACCCAGGATGCACTTTCAAATTTAAGTAAGTTACTTCATGTGGCATTATCCTTTAACAGAAATGTACAATGCATTTATTTGTATAATAAAAAGAAAGTTTAGCACAGTTGAAGAGAAAGGCTTCTCTGTAGGTGATCAAGTGTGAAGTAGACAAGGTTACAACTCGTCAATCCTAGCTGAATGACTTGCAACTCGTTGGTTCATTTTTTTTTTTTAAACAATATTTTTATTAATTTTCATCAAAATACAAAAGGTTTCTACATCATTTGAACAATTCATCATAGAAACAACAACTATATAGAATACTCATAACATATGTATACTTTCATTAGTTTAATTACAATTTGTCTAGTAATTATTTTAAGTTTCATCCAAAATAATTATTTTGTTACTTTAGTCGTTCTTGAAGCTAAAATTAATAGTTCTGTATTGCAAATAACTCTGGCCAATAAAATAAATTCAGAAAAGGTGAGGATGTTTTTACTCTTCCAATTTGAAGTAATGACTTTTCTTGCTACTGCAAGTAGAGACCAGAGAAGTTGCACTTGTGTCTTTGTGATATGAACTGGTAATGGTGCATTAAAAAGTAATAACAAGTCAGATTTCACATTTGTCCGACCACAATGTCTTTGTGAAATTCCTAAACTCCTGCCAAAAGGGAATGACAGTTTTACACTCAAGAAACATGTGCCCAATCTGCACATAATGTTTCATTACATCTCCAACATATATGACTACTCTTTCTTGATATTAACGCTATTTTATGTGGGGTAAAGTAACTCCTATGTATAAATTTCCAAGTATAAATCTTCCACATAGGAGATGATGTTGTGTTGTTGACTGATTTGAGCATTAGAGCTCTATCATTTTCAGAAAAAACAGATTTATTTATTTTATCTACATATTCCCAGAGAGAGTATTCTGGTATTTGTAACTCCAATCTTAGTATTTTGCATATCTTGGATATTGAAATCCCCTCGTTATTACTTATTGTGTTTATTTCACAAAAGAGAGATATTTTTGGTAAAGAAAAGATATTAATCACTTGATTTAACTTAAATTAATTTACTAGATATTCCCTAAAGGTTTGTATGTTTAACCAGTTATTTTGATTTTTGTTATACCTGGCTATGAGGTTGTTGGCTTCATATATATTATTAAAACCAAGAAACTGGTGCCAAAATATTAAGCCATTTTCTTTCACCTCTAGTATTTTCTTCATATTGAATGAGTCTAGACATTTCTTTGTCAGCGCTATCGGAAACATTAAAAATAAAGTTTCTTGTCATATAATTTCTGTTCATTACCTTCTTAAAATTATTTAATATACAATTAATACAAGGGGGAAATCCTTCATTTTTTATTTTCTTTATAAAGTATGTTTTTTACAGCTAGAAACATCTTATTGTTTTCTGTAAAAAAGTAATTATTTATTAATTCATCAGTGTTATGAAGCAAAATCGCTTTATGCAATTTTTTCCAATTGGCTGTGTATTTACCAGTTAGCCACTGACTGATTATATAAAGTACAGTTGATTCAGCATAAAGCTCTAAGTTTGGAAAAGCAATTCCACCCTTTTCCCAATCCCTACAGTGCCAGTCATAACCTATTCTTGTTTTTTGTGGAAACCATAGGAATTTAATTAGATGGGAATTAAGCTGTCTTATTAACTTTTTTGGAGAGCAGGAATTATGGTTTGAAATAAGAATAGGATTTTTGGTAAGATGCTCATTTTTATTAAAGATAATTTTTCCTCTGTAGTAAAGAACATTTTATTCCATTTGTTTAAATACTCTTTGATCCCTATAGTTAGTGTTTGATAATTTGTTTGTATAGTGTCTTTCCAATTCTTTTTTACATATATTCCAAGATATTTAATAGTGTCATTTTCCCAATTAAAGTTGTTATGTTTATCTAGTAAAGTACCTATTTTGTATTTAATAACATGGTTTCAGTTTTGTTGTTGTTAATTTTTAGACCTGAAACATTTTCAAATTTTTTTAGGGATTTAATAATATGATCAATTGAAGAATCTATATTTCCAATGGTTAACAAGATGTCATCAGCAGAGAGTTGTATTTTAGAACTATAGTTAGAAATGATAGAAAAAATGGTTATATTGGTGTTAGTTCTTATGTAATTGGCTAATGGTTCCACTGATAAGGCAAACAATAAAGGTGACAATGGGCAACCTTGTTTAGTTCCTTTTAATATTTTAATTTGTCCTGATAAAAAGTCTCCTATTTTAATGTAGGATATTGAATTAGCATATAAACTGTATAATAGTTCTATATAATCAGGGGAAAACTGAATGTTTCTAAAACTTTAAATAAATATGACCAAGATATAGAATCAAAAGCTTTGTCTAAGTCTAAGCTAATGATTGACAATTCTTTTTTTCTCTTGTTTGCAAAGTCTATTAAAGATAAGAGTCTAATGGCATTGTCCTGAACTTTCCTATTTAAAATGAAGCCTGTTTGGTCATCTTCTAATAGTTATGGCAAGAACTGATTTACTCTTTTTGCAAGAATTGAAGTAAAAGTGTTATAATCTACATTCAATAGTGAGATGGGACATTAGGATGCTACTAATTTGGGATCTTTGTCATGTTTTAGGATGGGTGAAATAATGGCATATTTCCATGAAGGCAAACCCCTTTCACCTTTCTTGAACTCATCAAAAGCTGCAATCAGAATCTTTAAAGTGTCATCTGGAAGTAATTTATAGATTTCTCCTATAAGTCCATCTATTCCTGGGGCTTTATTATTTTTAAGATGTTGTATACTTTCCTTTAACTCCTTTAGTGATATTGGTTTGAGTAATCTAGCATTTTGTTCGTTTGTTACCTTTTTGTTGATGTTTTCTTTCAAAGATTTGTCTTTTAGAACATTATTGTTAGAGTCTAAATTGGTGTTATTCACTGTTTAATGGTGTGCTCTGAAAATTTCTAAAATTCCTTTTAAATCTGTCACATGTTTGGGTTTGTTTCTGGAGTTATCTGTATATTTTTTATTTGATTTAACTGCTAACCTATGCATGTTTATAGGATTAACTTAATAAGATTGTAATTTAATTCTCTCAAGATTTATTGCTACTTTGTGATTCAGTATTTCTATGTATTTTGTATTTAGTAGTTTCAGTTCAGAATTTGCGTTTATATTATTAGAATTTAAATTCTTTTTTAGTGTATCAATTTTTGAATGTATTTTTAATAACTCATCATCTCATTCTTTCCTTTTGTTTAAATACCAGTTCTTAATTTTACCATATAAGTAGGATTTTAAAGTATCCCAGACAATAGTTTTTGAAACCTCATTGTTATCATTAATGATAAGAAATGATTTAATCTCATTTAAAAGCCATTCTCTAAACCCTTTAAGTTTAATAATGTATGCTGGTAATCTTTGCCAAGCTATCAAGTTTTTTGGTGTAATGTTAACCTTGAAGAAAAGAGCATTGTGATCAGACAATGGGCAAGAGCTAATTAAAACCTCATGTAGTTTAGAAATAAATTATTAGAGACTAGCACTTTATTAATAGTTGTTTGTTTTCCATATCTATATGAATAGTGTCTGTACTTTAATGATTCTGGTTCTTTTATTTCTTAGATGTCTCTAAGATTTGATGAATTAATTAAGTTATTCAAATTTCTGGCTGGAGCAGATACTCTAAATTTATCATTTTTAGTGATGTCATTTATAGAAAGAATACAGTTGAAGGCAACTGCATACATAGTTTCTCCTTTAGATTTAATAGATATCAACTCCAGATATTAGTTTGCTGTTTCTGCACCAATACCAGGTATCCAATATGTGCTGGCTAGTGCAACAAATATATTTATTTCTAAAACTATTAAATATAGCATGCCATTCTTGTCTGAATATGTATCTATAATTTTAGGTATCAGTAATGTTTTTTTCCATAATATCATAGTGCCTCTTCTCTTGGTCTGAAAATGAGATTCCACAATACAGTGTAACCATTAAAATATATTCTATCTAAGTCTTCTTTTATGATATGCATTTCTTGTAGGAAAGCTATATCTATATTGTTAGTTTTTAAATATTTAGCTGGACATCCTCTTTTTATGGGATTATTGAGGCCATTAACATTTAAAGATGCACATTTATAAGAGAACATTTTGGTCTATACAGATATATTTCTTGAAATTTGTTATGGGCAGATGTTTAGAACTAAAATAAACTGATAAAAGATTTAAAACTATACACATCTCCAAACATGGAATATTAAATTCCTGGCTTGATGAATAAATCATCAAGACCACCATCCTCAAAATTCCAACCTCTAGTCAGTAACAATCAAAATGCTTCTGCCTTTAGTTACTGAATTATACAGTTGTATAAAATAATACCTTTGTTATAATTGATAACGACCAAGAAAAGAAATGACCAGTGAAAAACAGCTCTATTTTCCAAAACCACTATTTATTTTAAGATCAAATTTCTCTAGCGCCTCGGCCGTAGCCTTTACAGAGTAAAACCTTAGTTACTAAAAAGTCCCTCCTTTTATATTTCATTCAAACACATTTCAATTAATCAATTACATACTAATTACTAAAACACATTCTATTTCACATTTAAAGTTTAAAAACCACTATATAAAACTTTGCAAATTGCATTCTTTGTTTAACCCATTAGGTATCAGAGTATTATATTTCATTATAAGAATGGACTCTTTACGCCTCAATACATATTTTAACAGTTCCACATTTTCACGTTGCAGTAATATTTGTTCCAACACTGTAACTTTCATACTACTTATTTCACCTTTGTGTTCTTTATTGTAGTGTTCCACTATAGGACTCATAACCTTATTATTTCTAACATCTCTAACATGCTCCTTTATTCTTTCAGCCAAAGACCTCTTTGTTTCTCCTGTATAATGTTTATTACATGAACAAATTATAACATAAATTACTCCCTTACTTGAACAGGAATATGTTCCCAATGTGTCAATTTTTTTCTACCTATCCTGTCTACTTTTGTTATAATGTATTGACAGATGGAACATTTTCCACAAGGAAAAGTTCCTCTTATCTCCACATTTTTCAGCATTTTCTCTTTTGGTCTTGTATATTTTCCATGCACCAGAAAATCCTTAAGATTTTGTCCCCTTTGATAAGAAACTTTTTATTCTGTTTGTGACAATGAATGGACTTCTCTTCCGATCTGTTTCCAGTACTCTTTAATCACTCCATTCATTTTTTGTGAAAATAAAGTGTACCTGGTAACAAAAAACATAATCTCACTTTCTGATTCTCTCCCTTTTTCTTTTGTTCTCCTTCTGCTTGGTTTAGCACCATTTACTATAGTCCTAATTTGCTTATTATCAAAAATATTTTGAAAATTCCTATACACATCCTCTGAGTTGTACCCTCTAGAAATAAAAATTGGGGCAACTTCCTGTGCCTCTTCTCGTGCTCCTTTAATATCACTGCTCAGTCTTTTTATCCTGAGCATCACCCCAAAAGGGATAGATTTTATTGTATGACTCAGATGACAGCTAGTAGCATGTAACATCAAGTTAATTTGGTCAAATTTCCTATATATATTAGTATGAATTCTCTCATTTTTATTCCCTTTTAATGTTAAATCTAGGTAATTTACCTTTAAACCCATTTGAATGCCATCAAATTTGATCCCATATTTATTAGCATTTAAATACTCTATAAAACTAGATGACACATTTTCTCCCCCTTTACAAATAAAAATTAAATCATCTATAAATCGGAACTAATTGATCACATATTTCCTAAAAAAATTAATTCCTGTAAATATAAGTATTTTCCACTAGCCCCATAAATAAATTAGCATACACCGGAGCAAACGCCGCCCCCATTGCTGTTCCTACATTCTGCCTATATAAACTCCCATCAAATTCAAACATATTGTTCACAAGACAAAAATGTACTAGTTCTTTAATATATTGTGTTTTGGGGCTGTCCCCTAAAAAATGTTGTATAGCTTCTAGGCCAAAGGCATGTGATATATTGGTGTACAAACTCACCACATCCACTGTTATAAAATACATGTCCTCAGCCCATATTACATCCTTAATTTTACTCAAAAAATCAAAAGAATCCTTTATATAAGAGGGTAATTTTATTACTTCCTTCAGTAAAATTTCATGCAACAAGCAACTTAAATTATGTGTAAAGTATCCAATAGCTGATACTATGGTACATCCTGGAGGTTGTGATAAATCTTTGTGAATTTTAGGGACACAAAAAAATTTCTCTTAACATTAAGTTTATATGCCACATCATATGATGTAAAATAATGCAATCTAATACCCTTCCTTAGTAACATTTGAAATTCACTTTGTGCTTGTATTAAATTTGCTTCCTCTATTTTGCTGTATACCACCTGGTTATTCAAATGTTGCATACACATCCTTAAATAATCTTTGGAATTCATAACCACCAGTTTACCCCCCTTATCTGATGGCTTAAAAACTATCTCATCATTCCTACTCATATGTTGTAATTTGATCCATTCATTCTTTGTTAAATTATACTCCTTACACAGGCCTTCAAACTCATTAAATTATTTGTCTATTATTAAACTCAAAGCATTATTAAAACATTGAAAACATGAATTTTTACTTGGAGGCATGAAAGTACTACTGGTCTTTGTTATAATGTTTACATGTTGGTTCATTTTTCTCATAGGAAACTTTTGCCAGTGATGTTTCTTTCACAGATACAAAAATGATTCTTCTTTTTTTTTCAAGATTTCTCTTTTTCTTATAGTGACCTTGCATTTTGTATATTTAAGTAAGGGTGGTTTGGGATGGAGGATGGTAAGGACTTGTCTGACATTCAAAAAATGCATGGTTCGGGTTTTTCATCAGGCTGATGTTTTGAGTGGTGGTATTCATCTGGCTGGAGTTTCAAAGAATAGTTACTCAGAGACACAGAGTACAAACAAAGAGAAATCAATTGAGTGCATTATGCAAGCATTAACATAACATGAGAAATAAGAGCTATCTCCTGTTGTATTTTCAGGAGTATTCTGAGGAATTAGACACTTTTACCAAATACCTTTGCACATTGGAATGTGCTAGCACATTTGTAAAATGAATCCTTCTGTTAAAAAAAATAATCAAATACAGATAAATAACTACAATGATGTAAATAAGAAACACAAGAAATTCATATTTTATAAACTATTCTTCTGAGTAAACTGCTTCTACATACCTGAGTCCTACAGACTTGTGCAAAGTGCATACACACACGCAACCACAAGTTTGCTCATATAATGATAAAGTGGCCACAACATTTTTAATTAGAAATCTATACAACCTATCACATCTGATACCTAATCTGCAATATAGTCATTAGTTCTGAACAATATGAGTCAGGCAGTACTAACTACATTCAAAAATATTTTTTTTAGAATACATGCAGGTTATGTTAATGTTTTGTTGCATCAGGTGTGGAAATGAAAGGAATTATCAGTTTTAAATGTATTTTGCATTTTGTGGTATTAAACAAGGAGCCTAGATGTCAATGTTTTTGGGCTGTTATAAACCAGACTTGTGGATGCATAACATGCCTACATTGTTACACTAAGGGAAGACTGCAAGTCATTCATAAAGAAAGCTGATGGCATGGTGGCACAGTGGTTAGTGCTCCTGCCTCATAGCTCTGGATTCTAGAATGTTATGTTGACTTCCTGTTATTACCTCAGTGTAGTAAATATTTTCATTTTGGTCCTTTGTGAGTCTTCTCCAGGTGCTCTAGTTTCCTCCCAGAAATATGTTGGTTTGACCTACTACTTTGGATTATCCATGTATATTGCTTTTGTGGCCTGGACTGTAGGATCAGTGATTTGAGTTGCAGCCTGCACTTTTGGAATTGTACACCATTGTCCAAACTGTTGCCTATAACCCCACTGCATTAGCAAATAAATAACAGCTAAATTCAAACAAATGTTCTACAATATAAATAGTAGTGCAATACAGACACGACAGGCTTATCTTTCTTTGAAAATGTAAGTGCTAAAATCAGAGAAATTGGAAAAGTTATTTTGAAAATGTAACTTTCCAATTCTGAAGTCATCAAACAAAATGGTGTGTGTGTGTGTGTGTGTGTGTGTGTGTGTGTGTGTGTGTGTGTGTGTGTGTGTGTGTGTGTGTGTGTGTGTGTATATAAAAATCCAACTCTATGCCATTTCTCCAAGTTACGGTGACCTTGAAGATAATTAATTCTTGTAGGGGTGTGGGAGTATTCAGTTTCAAATTAAATTTATTAAAGTGCTTATTGACTAGCACTATTACAATATTACCATATTCAAAAATCAAATAAAAAGATCAATAAACAATGAGCAAAGGTAGAAATGTGAAAGCAATTATTTAATCCCCAAATGCCAAGTAAAAAAAAAAATCTTGAGGGATCTTTGAAATCCAGAAAAGGTCAAGGTTATGAAGCATAAAGGGGTTTTAGATAAACATCTGTTTATGATCTTGTGAATGATGTTTCATGCCATTCATTGTAAAATGTTCACAGTTTGTTAAATAACTTATTAATCATGCAAATCTTAAAGATTTAATAATCTTAAATCTTAAAAACTATGAGACAATATACAGTTATAACAACATACGGAAGAGCTTCCTTTTAGACAGCCCAAAGGGAATGAAGACTGATATTTTTAAGCCAAAAATATCCTAGCCATACGTTTTAAAAATATACTTATGAATAAGTGAAGTACTGATAAAATATACCTTCACATTCTGCTGCCATATAATCACATATAAATATATCTTGTGAAATTCATTCAGCTATATTCAGAACAGCATGCCTTTTGCTAGTTTTTGAAACCTGATGGACTTACATTTCATACCAGTACAGTTACTGCTTCTTAATGGAAAGTCTTTTGTAGTTTTATAATTCTGATGTTGCCGTTTCATGGTTGCACACATAAGAGCTGGCGACTCTATATGGAACTAGTATCATAGCTTGCGTTTTGGAACTGAGAATCACACATTTCAAAGCGGAAAGAGGTGGATGCTGCCAAAACAATTTTCAGTGGTCATTTTTTTTGGAAGCTTTTCCAGCAATGCCTTACCAAGTCTTCTTACTAATAAGCTGCCAGACCTCTAAGTTAAAAATAATCACACCCCTTCATTCAAATGTTTCATCTCCAAATAACGGAATTCTGTGTTCTGAGATGTGAACTACTATACGCTTCTCTGTGTCCCTCACTCACTCTCTTATGAGTCGAATCCAGTTCCTACAGTGATCACACAGACAGCCACTACTACCCAGGGAGTTTTTATGGTAAAGTGCGGGGAGGAATGGAAGTAGGTTTCCAGGTCTTTCTTCTATTTCACACATGCATTTCCCTGTCTAGACAGGAGGAAAACCTACATGAAAAATGTATATACATAATGTGTTTGTGTGTAACCAATAAAACATGCTGCAACAAGTTGAACAATATTACTGCATGACTTACAAGCCCAAATGGGGAATACTTTATAAGAAGAGTGAGGGCTAATATCTACTCAACAAACACCCCAGCAAGTGCTACTGACAAAAGAAATGGCCGTTCTTTTACTATGCACTTTTTTTTTCTTTTGCCTGAGTGGGTTACTTCTTTGGAAATATGCACTGAGTTGGTGTACTATAACTGGTCAAGTCCTGGATGTTCGTAGACCACAGTCTCACAACCAGAAAATCAAGTGCTCTGTATCCTGCAAAGGCTGCCACTCATATTCAAATGCAAATATATGTTCGGCAAGGTGAGTCAGGCGTGCAGGGGACAATGCAGCTGCCAGCTGCTGCTTAAACAGATATTCATCTTTAAGTAAGGTAAATATGGCAGTCATGGGGAGGGAATGGGGGGACAGGAGAAGTCCAAACAGTGATTGGAAAGGGAGGATTAGAAAAAGGTAGAGGAGTTTAGGGTTAGGTAGCAATTGGGTAATTTCAGGTTAGGGTGCAGGTTGCGGATTTAGGTTTAGGGAGAGGGAGGAGACTTTAGGTATAGGGAGAGGAGTGTAGGGCTAAGAAGCAATTCTGGAATTTAGGTTTAGGGCATGGGAGGAGAGTATAGGCTTAGGGAGCAGGAGAGGAATTTAAGTTTAGGGAGTGGAAGGGAAGTACGATGTTAGGGACCAAATGGGGAATTTAGGATTTGGCAGTGAGAGGAAGTTTTAGTGTTAGGATTAGGGAGTAAGTTTTCGTGTTAGAGTTAGTGATCAGGTGGGAGTGTTAGGGTTAGATTTAAGGTTCTGGAAGACTATGTAGTTTATTAAGATCAAGCTGTGAAAGGGCTATGAAATTCACTAGAATCAGCCTAGCAGGACACTAGTTATTTAAAACAAGTGACCACAAGCAAGTGAGCCGCAAGTTAATAGTACACTAGCATCTGTAGTAGATCCGAGATGAGAATTTGTTTTACACATTTGCTTCGTAGAGTTCTTGATTTTCTGAGCCCTTGAATTCGATTAGGTTCTAAGTTTATTAAGAGTGACTGTGATTAACACATTCTGTTTTTTTCTGCTTCCCCCACAGTGAAGGCATTGGCTGCTAATTGTGGATTGTTTACCATTAAACACAGATGCATATTCCATGTTTTAGGGTGCAGCAAGTATTTCCTCAGGCTGTGTCTGAGTCTTGCTACAGTAATATTACAGATAGTAGCTGTGCTTAGATGCATCTCTTTGACCCAGTTTGAGAAAATCTTATAAAAATGACAGAATAATGAGACATAAATGAGGAATGTCTGAAAAATTAGGAACGTGTAAAAAATCTGTGAATATCTTATGTAAATTAGGAATACCTCCTGCTTTTGAATGATTCATAGTAGCTTTTTGATGTGCATTTGCACCATGTTCATAAGGATTATAAAAACGTTGCACCTTTTCTAGCTGCTTTGCAAGCATGAACATGGTTGCATTTGCTGCCAGCCTAGCAGTCTCCCATTTTGAGGTGCTAGTCTCAGTCATGCTAAAACCAGGGGTGCCCAAAGGCACTCACCAGCCAAGAAGACAAAGATATAGGCAAAAGTTAGATCACCTGAAATTCAGTGACCAGGAAACCTTGGACAGGTTTAGAGTAAACAAAGACATTGTATCTGCTTCGGTGAATTTGTATGGTCAACATACAGAGAATGGGAGAAGCATGGCTTTCCTATACCTGTGGATAGCAAGGTATGTATAGTTCTTACTATACTTGCCACGAGGACCTTCCCTATACAGACTGGGGACATGCTCAGTATGTCACAGGCGTCTGCCTCGAATATACTTCAACAATTCCTCAACATACGCTTGGCCGATGCACTCAGTACATCTATCTCCTAGTATCACCTCAGGACTGAGCCAGTACCATAAGTGCCTTCTGTGAAATGGAATTCATTCCTGGGGTGCGTGGCACAATAGATGGCACCCATGTTGCTATTAGTGCCCATCTGGACCATGGGAGAGCAGTACTGGAAGGGTTACCATTCCATCAGCTGCCAGGTAATGTGTCAGCCCAGCACCCTAGCAGTGGCCATGATTCCAATATTTGACACACATGCTCTCTATGCCATGTTTTCCTGCATGTTAAAATTGCTCATGATCATCTAGTCAGAAACTGCAAAGTACCATAATGTTGCTAACCATAGTTACTTCTGTACTTATAGAGTGGCATAGGTAGTATTGAATAGTCATCCCCCTTTTTCTATTATGTGTCCCATCCTTGTTTTTTTTCCAGGTGATGCAGTCTACCCAGTCAAACCTTGGCTAAAAACATCAGTCCATAACCCTCAAGGGACTGTGTAGGAGCTCTTCAACAGCACCCTGTCCCAGATATAGATAGTCACTGAGCAAGTGTTTGGGCTGCTCAAAGCCCATTTCCATTGCCTGGATTGGTTTGGGGGTGCTCCTCAGTATGACCCTGCTACTGCATGCATCATGTTTACTGCCTGCTGAATTCTGCACCACATGATCATGCACTGGTCTGGTGTGGAATTATCACAGACAGTCACCAGTCATGGCAGTACAGCTCCCTCTATCATTTCTCACACCAGTGATGATAGAGACAGTGGTCAGCTGATGGTAGTAGCATGGCAACCTCTCTGACAAGCTTGTGTACAGTATAAGTCTGTGTAGGTGAAGAGGTGGCATCTAGTCCACAACTATGGGCCATTGCATTCACTTCAAGAAAGTGCAAAGATTTCACACAGACAATACTTGATGCATGCAGTGTTACTTGCAGGATGCACTGAATGGTGCATGGACAACTTACACTGTATATCAGACATTTCTCCACATAGGTTCATAGGTGTGTACTAGTCTAATAGCCCTGGAGCCTTTACAAGCCTAGCCCATAGAAGTGCCCTGGCAACGTGCCACCCGACATTAGTTCCCAGTGCCTCTATCAAGTAGAGCCACTGGAGTGATTCCCGGGGTAAACTTTCTATTACCCACCCACTCATCAAATTTTCTCTTGAAGAGGGTCAGCAAAGTGCTCTGCTTGACATGTATGGGAAGTCTATTCCAGAGCATGGGCAGTCTCTTGGTGAGAAACCTGTCACTCCAGCATGTTCTGTTGATTGTGGTAATGAGGTTGAGGTCTCTGGAGCGTGTGGTGTGGAGGAATTGGGATTTCTTTAAATGTAGCATTTCTAACAGAGCTGGGTCAGATATGTCTTTGTTAGTCAAGCAGAGATCACCTCTAAGTAAGCGATATGAGACAGAGAATAGCAAGATTTTTTTTTTCATAATCTATTATCAGCCATCTTTTGTACAGTGCTGAGGGGTCAGTAATGCAAGTATGATTTATGCTAGCAAGTTTGCTTGAACTGTGGAATAGCAGATGTTATGAAATATTATGATGGCTATATTGAGATTGTTTCACTGCAGCATCCACAACATAATATAATGACTTTAACTGTCTGTTTTTTTTTTTGTCCCAGGTATGGTCTATTTACTGTTTACAGATACAAGAAAGAACTTCACCGTCTGCACTATCTGCAGAATGACTGCTTGGTGATTACTATCTATGTTATTGATGTTGAAACTTTCACTTATATTTGGAAGGTGCCATAAACAATGTCCTCTAAGGATAATGTGTGCGATTGTCCCATAGATCGTGTGCAAATTCTGGCTTGTGAGGTTGGTGCTGAATTGCTCCAATAACTGGATTTACTGGATGCAGTGACACTGACTTAATACTGCTGTGGAACCTAGACTTGACTGACAGATTCTACCATGTGTTGTGAAGTCTGATAAGGCCTGTATTCCTTCTTCTTAAGTGAATCCACGTGAATATCTGTAGCACATTCTTAAGATACATGTGGTGCCTGGCCTGCTCATCCACTGCACATGCAAACAGTCCCTAGTCCATGTCCAGCTGTGTTCCTAATGTATCTGTGTTACGTACTTACTAATGTGCACATGGCGGCTGACATGAAGACTGTGTGCGTGACCACGCTGCACGTGAGAATCATCATCATATTGTCACTGGCCTCCACCATTCCCATGTACTGGAGATATTCTTCATGTATATTCTGCAGCTCTGTAATCATTTCTACTTGACTCTCTGTGACAGTAGCCTGAGACCAAACTCTATCATGGCATATCTGGTTCCAGGTAGACAAGGCCTTGCATGTCTCTGGAGCTAACTGTGAAATGTGCCTTCACCTGGCACCCAGTCTACAGGTGTGACAGTGGGAACTGCTACTTCTGAAAAAGGTACTGTCTTGATCAAGGAGCTCACACTGTGCACAAGAGGCAAGTGTTAAGTTGCATGATATTCTCCTTCACCCCCCCCCAACCATCCCCACACACTGTGATGTCATTTCCTCATTCTGCTGAGTTTGTGAGCCCATGTCACTTCCTATGAAGTTATCCACCTGATGTGTAGGGAGACTTGCAACTACACTTTGCAACTGTGTGCTACTGTCCTCAGGCTGTGTCATGAGTATGAGAATTATGATATTATTGTCGAAGCCATTCTGTTGTCAACATCATTCTACTCCACTGAATCACAGGATTTCCTGTGAGGAAATATGTTGAATTGCAGTTAATGTGACCTTTGACTGGTGGAATGAGTTTTACTTAATGATATGATGGGCATACATACCATGCATTGTCTGTAGACTTTGTGCCACACCTGACAATGTTGGCATGCCTGATAGTGAAACATGTAAGGGCGATATGGACATGTGCTTTGCCAAACATATCTCAGCATAATGTGATAAAATCAGACACACACACTGATCTTCCACACTACCTGACTGCTGTTGTTGCCGTAGTTTGAAAGCGCTGGTGTTTACACTATCTCTAAAGATCCTAACAATATCCTCATCAGCATCAAAGTCATCACTCCTTATAGAGAGGAGGTGCTGCTGATCCAGCATTAAAGGCTGACGTGTGGCAGGGCCACCATCAGTGTTGCTACACACAATGACATTCTGCCTGGCTTTGATCCTGGGATGTCCTGCCACGTCATTTGCTCTTTTCCCACACTGCGCCAAGGTGTGGTTCTTTCTTCCCTTCAGCATTTATGTAGGCCACTGCTTGATTTCATGGCTCAGCTCTCTCTCTCTCTGCCTCTTATGGCCACTCTTTTCCAAAACTCATTTTCCCTATGCCCTCAGAGCTTCTGTGAGGATGTGATTCTACTCAGGACTGAAGTTTCTCCTGTGTCTTGTTCCCTGCTGCTGCAACATTTCATAACCTGCAAGAATGTTTGGCAAAAATTACACCTACCTTGCATGTATAATAATATAAATAATTATGGATCATGCATGCCAGTGCATAGAACAAAAAAAAAAAAATGAGAAGCACAGTAGAACATTCATTCTGAGTTCTGGATCTGGCCTTTTCTTGGTTATACCATCTGTGTTATGTACCATCTGCAGTAATTAAATATATGCCTAAAAATGTTTGCTGTGAGGTTGTGCTACACTGTGTATTAAATAATTGTACATATGTGTCACCCCTTAGTTTAATGAAGATGGCCTGAAATAAGGTCCTGGCCATTACCTATTGCCAGATACAACTGTCAACAGTAAGCCACTTGACAGATGTCGACAACACTGAAAATGGCACCTTACTCATTCCTAAGCATTTCATGAATAATAAGACAAATATAAAATGACATGTCTTACCAGTAAATACAGGTTAATGTTGAAAAGGTCACACTACAATGCACTCATAACTGCTCTTTCATAGTAAATGATATTCATCGACGTTCGAGGAAGAACAGGGCCCACTGATGCTTGAAATAGTGGACTGAAGCATGTTAGCATAAGATGGGGCTAAGCTGAACCATTATTATTTCCAATAAGGCTCAACCACACTGAGCTATATGAGTTGCATCATAGCACATGTGTGAAATTGCTCTTATAGGCATAAATGCAATCAGACTGATATAGACAATCTGTGCTCTGCTCATAACATATGCGTGAGCATCATACTTGACTTGGTTGAACTTCGGCATGCTATACCTTGTGTATACATATACAGTCATAAGCTTGTCTGTGGCAAACCTTACGCTCTCAAGCTTTAGAGATACTAGTTATCTTTTTTTACATAGTACAGTCCCCACCACAGTGAAACTGCATCATGTCATACAACTTTACAAATGAATCATTCCCCAAGATTTTCATCCAGAAATCGTCATGTAACCTCCCTGTTACTGCTATAGGAACAACTTCATTATATATGGACACCCTTAAAAATTAAACAAAACTGAAAAGGTAGCAGCACACACAACCAAAACACTCAGACCAGGAATCAGTGTGTGCACAAAATGCCAGATCCGTTAAAAACTAGTAAAACACAACAAGCATATCAAATTCTATAAAAGTTTCTACTTGTCTCTGCCAAAATAAAAAATATTCCTTTCCATTGTATAGGGGTATGGCCTGACAGTCCAACTTCTATCAGTTTAGCCTATATGGATGTGATGGCTGGGTAGAGTGATGTCACACCCCACTGGGTGTCATTCACACCATAGTCCTGCCTGCCTCCGATGTTTATATTTCATTCTGAACTTGGTAAGTCATGGCTCCAGATTCTGTTCAAGTTCATGGTCATACCCCAGTCTGGTCCAATTAAGAAAACAAAATACTCTTCTACCTGCTGTAGGAATGGAGAAGCTGGAAAAGGATGCTGTAGGGCGCAGTTGGAAGAAGATCAATTATTTGGCAGGAGAAGGGAGATCACCTGTCTTCACTTCTGGAGAGCAATTCTGTCACAGGTATGATGACTTGCTGAGGTGGCGAGGGGATCAGCTGACCGGTTAGGTTTAGGAGGTGCAAGATCAAAGGCCAGACTTCTGTAATAAGTACTGTACTTCTTATATATTATACTAATGTACATACTGATACTTGTGTAAACATTTAGCTTACTATTTCAGTACTGAGATATATAATAGATATATATACACACACACACACACACACACACACACACACACACACACACACACACACACACACACACACACACACACATATATATTTATATATATATATATATATATATAGAGAGAGAGAGAGAGAGACATCTGTGTCATTCAGTCAAAAGACTAAAAGGCAGAATGTTGAAAACTCAAATACCAAAAAGAGGAATTTGCCCTTTATCCACTGCTGTGCAGCCCCAAAGTTGGTATATAATTAACAGAGGGTATGAGGGATGCAGGAGAGGCTTGCCCCCTGCATTAAAAAGGTTTTAATATTTTCACTTGTCGATAATTTGAGGTGTTGATATTATTTACGACTCCCACATATATTTATATATACATACATACATATATGTATGTATCTATAAATCAGTCATATATAGCAATACCACCTATATACACATGTGCAAGTAAGTATATAAATAATTCCATGTATAACACACACACACACACACACACACACACACACACATATATATATATATATATATATATATATATATATATATATATATATATATGACACTTGGTTGTATACTCATATATACAAAACTGAAATGATTGAGGAAAACTCCTAGATCTTCAGTTCATGTAAAAAAAAAAAAAAAAAGCAGTGCTTTTTCCAGGATAGCTTGCCCCCTGCACCCCTCACACCTCCTACTAGTTATATATGCTAACTCCGATATTGATCTGCAATGAGGAAAGGGCAGACTCCCAAATCCTCACTATTTGCGATCTCGCACAGAAAAAAAGTTGGAGTGTTTGATCAGCTGATTTTTGAATCACTATGCCAGCTTTTTTTTCCATGCAATGGTCAAACAGTGCAAACAACAGAATGCCATGCACAGACACATACACACACACACACACACATATATATATATATATATATATATATATATATATATATATATATAGATATCTCATACATGTGTACTGCAGTAGTGAGTTTTCATGCTTTAGGCAAGACACTTATAAAAAACGATATTGCTGCCATCTCAAAATCATATTTGAAGAAATGTTTATTTGCTGTATGTTTTATACATTGCAGTTCAGTCAGACAGTTCATTCTAATGATGCTAATAATGGTGTATTATTAGGGTCATACATAATAATTCATTATTTATATGCTTCAACTTGCATTTTAAAATGTATTAGCATTATGTTAAACCACCATGTAAATTGCAATTGGTGATACAGCACATTTTTAAACTGCATAATGTTTATTAGGTTTCATTAATTTAAAGTGCAATGATTTAGGCCATACTTAATAACATGCAGAAATAATAATGATGTTATTGCAATAGTGCACAACTACTGCAAGATGTAGGGACACATATGCAGAGCCAAACATTAATGACAATAATTTCTTGCATCTTAAAGTAGACACTTGAAAATTGTTAGCATCTGCAGGATTGTGACCTTCCGGAAATTGACTATTTACTAAGGTTACAAGGTTACCATGACAACATACATTTCAGAAGTAGATATATCAATAGATCAATTACTTTCCACCCACCACAGACACTATGGTGTCTCTGAATGCATCAGCCTGTAAATAATCAATAATCCGTGTAACAATTTACTTACTAAATTGAACTTCATGCCCTTCTTGCAGCAAAGGTATGCAACACAATACATTTCCACGATAGATACCTTCTCAGCTTTACAGCCATAGTCTTGCAATAATGACTTTCCCAATGCCCACTCATACATTTACACAGTAACATACTGCATTTCCTCAGAACAAGACACTGGACTACTCTAGAAAATGAAACAAGGTGGTGATGCATCCTAACACCCACATAAAGTGATTGCTGTAAATGTTGTCTCCCAGCCTAGTAGTCTTATGCTGTTGATTTGAGTATACCAAGAGATGTTTTTAGCTTATTTTTTTAATTGAGTATATGCATAAGGGAAACAATGCATTTTGGATATTTGATTCTATATAGTTAGAGTCTAAGTTATATTAATTTTTTGGGGGTAGGGATAAGATAAACCTATGTTGAACTCCAGTTAAGGAGACTGCTGCTTCTCAGGTCTCAGGATTTACACTGTGTTAAATCTTAAAGAAAAAAACCTCAGTTTGAGACCTTCACATCCACTCCATCAAGCGCTTTCATCTCTCTATACTTAATACTGGGACTTCATCAGAACAAACATAGTATAAATACAACTTCCTTATGAACCCTACCCAATTAACTAATATTCTCAACTCATCAACTTTTAATGAAATATGTTACTATAAAAACTTTAAAATAAGATTGTCATGTTACTTTTATATACCCAAAAAAATTCCTGCATCTCATGCCAATAGAATTGTATATACATACATACACTTACTGAAAAATAAAAATGTACATTAATTTGAATACTGAATACATTCTAAAATATATGGTTTACACATGTACCATTAATAACATTTCATACTTATTTATGGCTGCTAAAATATAGATGTGTGCATATAAGGCTCAGTTTCAAATGGAAACAATAAATTTTAAAACTATGTCAGGGAATCAAAAAATGGTAGAGAAAAATACCATACATACCCTTACTCCTTGAATGAATACTCGATTAGCCCTTAATGCCTGTTCTAACAACTTGAGAAATCACAATTCTAATGCTCTCTTCTTTAGAATAGGGAGTATGGAAATGTCCTCATTTAAACCTGGGGGTTGGACAGCATTTAATCTTATTTGCCATTGAAATTCTTTTATTTCTAGTAATAATTCCCACCATCCCCCTCTAGGGTCAACAGGTAAAACCTCTAAAATTCCAAATTTAAATCTAGTATAGTTGGGGTATTCTATGGTGTGTCTAAACAGTGCATTGTTGGTATCTGCCTTCTGTATTGCATACAAATGTTCATATATTCTCTTTTTAGTGGTCTTTCCATTTTACCTACATAATACTGCCCACATCCTTCACAGACCACTATATAAACTAGTCACTTGGTATTGCAATTTCCCTTATGTAGATTAATCTCAAATAATATACCTCGAAGGGTAATAGTCCTTCCTTTCGAAACATGCTCACACTGCCTTAAGCACTACAACTTGGTTCGCCCTTGACTGTGATGCTCCTACCTATATGTTGTCCGAAAAGAGATTTATAATTTCTCCCTGTTTTATAAACAAAATGTGGTTCATTACCTACAAAATTCAAAATCTCAGAATTCCCTTTAAATATCATGCAGTTTTTCAGAATAATGTCCTTGATATTATTACTATTAGAAGTGTAGGGTATTACCATCCCCCTGTTAAAGTCTATACTGTTTCCTGGGGTGTCCTCCCCATTCTCCAGTCCACTGGAGCTGCCCAACAGGGATTTGTACCTGTTCCCCCATCCTGTTTTTATCTGTCCACACAAATCTTTCACTAATTTTTCAGGGTATCCTCTTTGTAGAAACTTACTACTTATTTTGCTTACTTCAATTTCAAATAGTTCGATTTCTGAACACATACGGGTGGCCCTAACCAGCTGTCCTTTAAGTATGTTTCTTTTAGTGTGACTGGATGTCAACTGTGGAAGTCTAAATAGTTGTTTGAAAATGTTTCTTTCCTATAAATTGTTGTGGTAAACTTTTTTCTCACAGTGTTCTTAGCTAGTGTAATGTCCAAATAATCAATAGAGCTGTCATTGGTGTTACCTGTAAATTCAAAATGTGGTGAAATACTGTTCAGGTAGTCTAAAAATTACACATTGTCTTGGTTCTTGTCCTTCCATATAATAAGTACAGTATATCATCCAAAAACCAGAAATAGCCAATCCAATTAGTAGAAAATACACATCCCTAGCCTCCCAAGCATGAAGGACCAAGTTCGCAAAGATGGGTGCACAACTTGCACCCATTGTTACCTCCTTTCAATTGTTTAAAATAAAACCCTTCAAAGGTAAAATAATTGTTGTCCAAAATACTCTCCATGACTAACATTATAAAATTAATTAGTGTCTCATCCAAGTTGGTAAGATTGCAGATTGCCTCATGAAATAATTTTAATCCCTCTTGGTGGGGAATAGAAGTAAATAAATCCTTAACATCTATTGTAGAAAATAACACTGGTCTGTATACCAACCTTGTTCAATTTTGGACAGCAGATCCCAAGAGTCTTTTAACAAATAATTAAGGGGTGCTATTGCATTTTTCAACACTCAATCTACAAATACCCCTAATGAATAAGTCGGTCCATTTTGTGCAGAAATAATGACTCTAAATGCGGGTTGGGTCACACATTTGTGGACTTTCGGTATCCCAAATGCTACTGGGATTAATATATTATCTGACTTTAAAAATTCATATACTTCTTCTGATATGACATTTTGAAAAAGTTAATGGTCTAACAATAGTTGAATTTTCCTATGTGCAATATAAATCTAATTTCTTGATGCCTCATAATAGTTATTTGTATCATAAAAATGTTCATACATGTTGTTAATATAGTCCATTTTAGTAAATAAGACTACCGCCCACCTTTATCTGGTTTCATCACCCTTAATTCTTCATCTTCCCGAATCATTTTTATAAGGTCCATGTCTTCCTTAGGTATATTACAGTATTTTTTTTTTCTTATTTTCAGTACTTACTGAAGAATAAATGTCTGTTGAACAAGCCTCTTCAAATGCTGAAATCAGTGGGTGGAGGGGGGTTGAAACAACTCTTCTTTCTTAAACTTGACCCAGAGTTGATTTCCTTATCTAATGTTTGTCCCTTAAGAAATACTTTGAGGTTTAACCTTCTAATAAAAAACTTTAATTTGATGATAACATCTACCACATTTAAACTATGTGAAGGCACAAACTTAAAGCCTTTGTCAAATAGAAAAAAAAAAGTTCTTGTCTATAGTTAAATCTGTGTAGTTAAAAATAACTGTGTTAAATCTACTGGGCTCAGTGACATCACTAATGCAGTACATTGCTGCAGACATCACACAAATTAAGAAAGTTATGGCCAAACATGACTTGCAGCTGGAAGAACTTGCCTTCACCCTGGATGATCAGTAGTCAGAGATAAGGAACCAGTGGGACTTGATTATGGTAAATACAAGTAATATATTCAACCTACAAGCCCGTGCCCTCTGTATGGTAGTTAAAAAAAGATGATATTGATTCTAGGGCACATAGAAATAATCTGAGGATTATTTGATTATCAGAAAAGGTTGAGGGCGTGAATCCACTGGAATTTATTAGAAAAGAGCTATATTTGTTACTGAAAGTTCCTATCCCAGCAATAATCGACAGATTTCATAGAATCATTTCAAAACAA
The DNA here is from genome assembly GCF_019279795.1 of Protopterus annectens. Classification (NCBI taxonomy): domain Eukaryota; kingdom Metazoa; phylum Chordata; order Ceratodontiformes; family Protopteridae; genus Protopterus; species Protopterus annectens. The sequence continues at coordinate 948,151,584 of NC_056747.1, forward strand.
TCTAAGAGATTTCATCTAAGACATTTCATTTCATTTTGCTCTGCTTAGACAACAATGACACTGGTAAAATTCTTAAGGTGGCAAGAGACAATAGAACAAACCAGAAAATAGCAGGCCACCCTGATAAGATTGCTCCCGATTACAGTACTGCTTTATTTAACAAGAGGAAGGCACTGGCTCCATATCTGAAATGAACAAGAGATATTGGATTTAATGTGGCCCTTAGATACCCAACTACCCTCTCTTTGATGAAAGGAGTACAACAGTTCACTTTCCAACTAACAGAGGATGTTCATTGCTTTCTTACAAAGTGGGAAGCATCTAAGAAAAGTTCATATGCAGAGGCGAATCTAAGAGCACTGTGCAGTTTGATAAGAAATGGGATAGACTGCTTTCATCCTCCCCCTCTATGTCACTTGTTTTGAAGCCAGTGAATCTAGGGGGGCCCAAAATGCAATTCGTTTCCTAGTAATAGTCCTTTTACCAAGCCATTTCTTATAATAATCAGTCAGTGATGTCAGAGAGCTATTGTGCAAATAATTTGGTCAGAGTAGACATCGATTTCACACCAGATGAAATCAAAGAGATTGAAGAATTCTGGTTGCAGTCATCTGGAGACAAGAGATAATGTGGATCACATCAATAATCAAAGCTTAATAACTGAGGCATTTTATTCACTGCTTATATCTTATTTATAAATTATTACTTTGATATGGCTTATATGGGCAGACTACTTTGTAAGTGCTGCGTTGTATAGTATTACTGGTAGTAGTACCCTTTGGGCTGTATTTTGATGGATTTTTTTCTTTATACGTTAGAATTAACATCAAGGCTTCAGGATAATCAGGTGTTTATATACTTTTATTTCATATTATTTTTCTCCTTTTTCTTCTTTGCTCAACATGCTCTGTGTTTAGTTAAATAGGCTGCTGGGGAGATGCGATGACTTCATCTTGTGGTTGCATCAGCTTTTTTATTTTTTTGGGATTGACTACTGCTATATCTAAACTGTTTTATTCTAAACCCTGCATAGTTTCACAAGTAGTAGCTCTTCACTGAAGTGTGCTTTTCCCACGCTGCTTTATTTGTTCACTATAGTTCACTATTTTGCTGTTGTATAAGAGGCATATTGTCTCACACAGTAGAACAGACTTAATTATTTAGGATTGAGCCAGATCACTTTGGATGCAAAGAGACTCAATGTCTGGCCAAAGGTTAAGACTATTTGTCATAAGTTTCTGAAGGAAAAATATAACTTAATTTTTTTACAGTAGACTTAATTAAAACTTGCATCTCAAGGAGGGTTCTCATGATGTTGAGCAGGACAATAAAATAACAGTTCTGCTAATTTGGCAAAATGGGGTGTTGCTATATTACTGCACAAATCCATAAACTGGAAAGTTAGTAAAACCCACAAGGATTATCTGGGGAGATGAGTCACAGCCCTAGTTTCTTCTGGGAAGGGGGAATTATTATTGGCTAATTATTATGGGCTAAATACATATTGTTCAGAACCCTTAGAAGACTTAGCAGCAGTCTTATCACAGCATTATCAGGCTAATGCCCTCATTATTTTAGTAAGAGATTTTAGTAACACCCTGTATCTGCAGATTGACAGACAATCCACTGCGGCTAACTATTTTACTAGATCAGCAAAACTAATAATTAACAACCTCACAGATCTGTCATTAGTGGATATATGGTGACTTCGTAACCCATTAACCAAAGATTTTGCATTTTTTTCTAAGGAGGAAGGGATGCCATCATACCAGATATGATTTTTATGTCTAATGACTTAATTCAGACTATCATAGATGTAAGAATAAATTCTTACATCTGTGATAGTTTGGGTAATTTTGGATTACATTTGTAAGCATTCTAACTTCTGTTTTTGGAACTTTGACTTTCTCTGGATTAAGGATCAAGATATGTAGGTTCATTTTCATGACTAGATAAATGACCACTGGTATGTTTTTATCAGCAAAACTAATAATTAACAACCTCACAGATCTGTCATTAGTGGATATATGGTGACTTCTTAACCCATTAACCAAAGATTTTGCATTTTTTCTAAGGAGGAAGGGATGCCATCATACCAGATATGATTTTTATGTCTAATGACTTAATTCAGACTATCATAGATGTAAGAATAATTTCTTACTTCTGTGATAGTTTGGGTAATTTTGGATTACATTTTTAAGCATTCTAACTTCTGTTTTTGGAAATTTGACTCTCTCTGGATTAAGGATCAAGATATGCAGGTTCATTTTCATGACTAGATTAATGACCACTGGTATGTTTTTGGTGGACTTAAAATTTTGCCTTCATTTTCATGGCAATTTTTTAAACATAACCTTACTTTTCTATCCAAGAAATTGTCTAATGCCTTTAAAGTTAGGAAATGAGAGATGCTGACTGATTTAGAAACAGATATTGCCAATATTGAATCCTGCTATAAGGGTGCAGGTTGTACTTACAATGTGGTTAGACATCATCTTCATGAGATTAAAACATAAATACGGGGTTCTGGCCATGTCTAAGGATCAACTTAAGTTGAAATGTTATAAAATATATATTTTTTTTGGGCCAAAGGTTTAACCTCCCCTAGAGTCTTGGCACATGAGGCACAATAGAGGAGACATGATTTACTGATTTATGGGCTAATGAGAAATAGTGAGCAGATCATCACAGATTTTATTGAGTTACATAACGTTATACTTTAGGAATTTAAATCTATTCATAATGCGTTAACACAAAACTTGCTATCTGATTGTGTATGTTATCTCAGAGCACTTAACCTGCCTCAAATCTCAGAGGAAAACATGTTCTATCTCAGTAGATCAAACTCTACAAGAAACTGATGTAGCCATCTCTGCCCTTGTGCCTGGCAAAACCCCGGGGCTAAATTTGCTCAACACTGATTTTTATAAAGCATTTCAAAAGGAGTTGAATCCACTACTATTAGACAAATACTTGGAAGAAGAGAGGTTGGGCTTATTCATGGAGGGGCATGATTGTACTATAGTACTTTTTTCACAAACCTAGTAAAGATCAATTATCTCCTAAACCTACTTCACTATTACAATTAGATATTGATATGTATGGAAACATCTTGGCCAACAGGTTAGAAAAAAAATTACCCAGATTCTTGTGTTTATATCATCAAAGCTTTATCAAGGGGTCCTGATCTTATAAGGTTATGGCTTAATGTACAGTTGTAGTAACAGAGATGAAAAGGAAATGTGGCTGCAGTTGTAACTGATTTTCAAAAGGTCTTTGATATGCTTGAATTGAATTTAATTGGGCTCTTCTCAGATATTGGACTGTCCACAGTCCTTTATTAGGCACTGTCAGAGTCTGTATACAGAATGTTTCACTAGGTTAAACATTAATGGATCCTTATCCAATTAAACACAGTTAAACAAAGGGACATGACAGGATTACCCCCCCCCCCCGTGCTAAATCTTTTGTCTGTAACAGTACTAGAAAAGGCACTGCCTTCACAAAACAAAACAGATGCCATCTGCATTATCCTCTTGGTTTGCAGATGGCTGTGTTATATGTCTGAAAGACCCAATTACTAATATTTATGGGATTTTGATCATCCTCCTAGTGTTCCTAGGGTATTTAGGGTTAAGAATTATTGACGCTAAAACTAAATTGTTTTCGCTAACTAAAGAGGCTTAATCACTTTTATATTGAACATCTCCATTACTTTCCAGATTATTTCGCAAGCTGTATATTTGGCTATAAAGTTAGACTTAGAGTTGTCTATAACTTGCCTAATAACTCCTCAGCATTAATTCATCATGTTAAATCATTATATTCTTCCTGGAGTAGTTTAAATCTGCCATTTTTGAGGAGAGTTCAGGCAGAAGAATTTTGTTTCTTCCCAATATTTTATTTCCACTTCACTACCTTCCTCAAGTGGCTACCTTGAATATTTTGAACAGATGACAGAGAATGTTATTTAATTTTACCTGGCATCATCAAAAGCCTAGAATCAGTCAAAAAAAATTATATGCACCCACCATAAAGGTGACGTAGGTTTTCCGAATCGTGCTAATTATGGAAAATCAGTCGGAGGTTGGCAATACCTCTGAGACAGACAACAGATTAAATCTATATGATTTTATGCTGGATTTTACAACATTGTCAACTCATGGTTCAGAGGCAATTCTAAACTGACTCTTCAAATCTGGGACCTCAGGTGATTAGAAAAATGTTATGAGAATAGTTTAGTTTAGAGTACTTCTAAGAAAAAGAATCACATGGAATTATTACTTACATTGTGGCTGTGGATGAATCAATGTATGCAGATTGATAATAAACCCATTATGTTGATGTCTTGAAAAGAACAAGAGATATTTTATCTGACTGATATTTGGAATCTCAAAGAGAACACTTTATTTTTATTATATAGTGTCATAGATTATCAGGCTAATAACTACGGGGCCTTTATAAGCCTAGCCATGCACCCAAGCCCGGTTCTATCGCTGAGCACCTTGGGTATCTATTATGAGGGAGAGTATGTTAGTAAGACAGTAGTTAAGGGACTTGTTGGTGGGATGTTAATTGGAGAAACATTATAATTACTGATGGCCTCTGTCCATCAGAGACATGGAAGACAGATTGGGGGTGAATTTGCTATTTCCTATCCAATGGTCAAGGTTTCATTTGAATAGGGTCAGGGATGAACTCTGCTTCACATGGTTGGGGAGCTTATTCCACAACATGAGGATCCTATGAGTCGTATATCTTGTCCCTTCAGCATGTTCTACTTATGTCACAAGTGAAGTTCAAATCCTTGGATCTAGTGTTTCTGGTGTTGTTTGTGGATGTGCAAAAGAGCCATTAGGACTGGATCTGAGGATGTCTTATAAGCCAGGCATAGATCACCTTTCAGGAGCCTGTAAGATACTGAGTACAGAGACAAGGCCTTTAGACAATCTGTGTAGGACAGGGTATTCATACCCTAGATTCTTCTGGTGAGAAATCTCTGTAGACGTTCCAGTTGTTGCAAGTGTCTGATTAGGTACATGCCAAAGGAGGCCTTGTACTCAGTGATGTGTCTGATAAAGGCTGAGCAGTGTGGTACTATAACTTCCTTAGACCTGGAAACCATACCATCACCTATAAGTTGGGCAACATAAAAATATTTTATTACAGTCTTTGCTACCTTTTGGTTGAAGGCCAGATTACTGTCTACATATGTTCCCAGATTCCTGACTACCAGATCAACTCTTAGGGGTGTTTTATCGATGGAGTCATTAACTTAGGTGGACAATTTTCCAAAGGGAATTATAATGCATTTCCTGGCATTGAGTTTTAAACTGGCTTTGGCACCAGTTATTTGTCTGTGTTAGACCCTCTTGCAAAATGTTCATCTCTTGGGTAAATCTATGATAGCTCCCAATTTACAGTCATCTGTGTTTTTGGTGAGCCAAAGGCATTTGACATTAGCTTTGATTAACAAGATATAGATGCCAGAGAGGAATGGGCACAGTATGAAGCCCAGAGGTACTCCACTGATGACCAGTCTCTTGATGGAGGTGGTCTCACCAGTCCTGACTTCATGGGTCTTAACAGTGAGCCAGCAAACAATCCAGTGAGTTATGTTGGGATTTATGCCTAGTTTGGAGAGTGTCAACAATGCCTGAGTGGGGTATTACATTGAATGCCTTGCTAGGTCAAGGTATGCGGTATGCACTGTTTTCCCATCAACCATTGCCTTATTGATCTTCCCAAAGCAATCAACCAGGTTATATAGGCACAACCTTCCCTTCACAAAGCCTAACTTAAATGGGTCCAGTGTCTCTAGGCTGCCAATGTTGATAATTTTGAAGATAATTCATTCCACGGCTTTGCATATTAGACTTGTCAGACTGATGAGTCTGTAGTTCTTGTAGCCAGTTGATGGTCTGCCCTTATGAAGAGGATGACTGTTGCAGTCCTCCATTTATTTGGTACATAATCTGTTTTGAGGCTGCAGTTGAAGAGTGCCTCAAGAGGTCCTGATAGATCGTGTCTTAGACTACTCAAGAGACAACCAGGGATATTGTCAGGACCAACTGAGGCCATGTTATTTTGGCCTTAGGGAGCACTGACAGAACTTGATCCCTGCTAATAGTTGGAGGGAGTATGCTAGCAGGGATTTCACAGGGGTGTAGCTGGGGGGTGAAGTTTGAGCTGAATTTATCAGCCAGTAGATTTGCTATGTCTCCCTAATTAGTGATGGTGGTGCCATTAACCACCAGTTCAGCACACTGCCTTGTGTTAACTTTAAGGTTCTGGACATAGCTGAAGAGGGATTTGTGATTGTCCTTAGCATGAGAGGCTATCCTGACCTCATATTTGGTCTTGTTAGACTTAATTAGTCCTCTTTGTTTCATGTTTAGTTGCATCAGGGAGCTCTTTTCTTTATGGAAGTTGCTCCTTCTGATTTTGGCCATGACTTTTTTTCTTTTGTTATATACCCTGTTGAGGTGAGGATTCCACCAGTCATTTTTGGTATTTGTTCTGGGCTGACTTCTGGTAGGTACTGCAGACTCTATACAGCAATCTATATGTTTGTATAGAGTTTTTGTGAATAACTCTGTATAGGTAGCTGTGGTCTCTGGGTTAGGGGGAGCCTTTAATTTTGACAAACTGTCACTTAAAAGGATATAGTTTGCCTTAGAATACTTCCTAACTATTACAAGTTTAGTTGGGATTTCCAAGTTGATTTTTATTTCAAAGGAGACAGCTTTGTTATTCAACCTCACTAGTGAGGATGTGACACAGGGGGCTCTTCCATATTGGTGAGTTCTAGATCCACTATATTTGATCCCTGATTGGAGCACACACCATCTGTTTCAGGGTGTTCATGTTAATAAAGTCCAGGAAATGTTGTACCTTTGAGGTTGAGGCAGTGTATGCTGCCAAGTATATAGAATACACTGTTACATTTACCCATGAATAGGGCATTTGGTTGGATGGTGAGTGCATCTAACATGCCAAGGTAAGAGTTGTGAGACTCTTGGGCCATAGATGGGGACCTATAGTTAGCTAGGATATTGTAAGGTACCTTATCTAAGGTGACCTGCACATGGATGAACTCCATGGCATCATCCTGTTTGACCGACCTGGATATGTATTTTTTGCTAAAATAGATAGCGACAACTCCATTTTTAGTCCTTGTCTGTGCTGTTGTTGGTCTACATGTGTGGAAGGCCTTGCAACCTTGCACTGACAGAGTACTTTCTGAGGCGTTAAACCAAGTCTCGACAACGGCACAGATATCTACATTCTCCATAGCGAGGAGGGTTTGTAGGGTGTAGTTTTTTTTTTTTTTTTTTTTTTTTGTTTTGTTTAGGCTCCTAGCATTGAGCAGTAGCAGCTTAGGGTTGCTTTGAGTCTTTTTTGTGATGTTGGTAGTTTTGTTATTTTGGCATTTCCTAAAAAAGGCTCTAAGGGGGTGGATAAAGTTTTAGCCAATATCCAAAAACCTAGGGGGGACAGGTGCAGACCATCCTTGGCAAAGCAACATGATCTGCTAACCATGTTTGCCCATGCTGACAGATATTTGATTCTACTGGAGTGACACCAGAAACACAGACAATTATTAAAATCAATCATTTTGTGCACATACTGTGGCCTCATCCTTGGTGACAGTGGAATGCTGCTCAATGCATGGCTCGTACCTGTCTTTGACACATATTCAGATAGAACCATAATGTCTCTTGTCATACAGTTCAGTGTAAGTCTCAGGTCATTTACACCCACATGGACTATGATAGAATCATATTGATAGATGGAGTGCAGTGACTTGAGTGTGTGCATGATATTGCAGATCCTGGTTCCACATAGGCAACCACCAGTTATCTTCTCCTTGTCTAACCTGGTGGTTGGGGCATCTGTGTGTCATACAATGGAATCCCCAATGACAAAAGAATTACATAAAGTCCTTGCTTGCCTTATGGGCTTCATTCTTTGGTGACCATTGGGTTTAGGCTTATGTGTAGTGTTTGCTGTTGCTTTTGGTGCGTGCTTTAATGATTGCTAATGAAAGACGTAGGAGCTCTTTGAGGTTTGGAAAGGTTTCTTTTAAGTCCTTCAGCATAAGAAGATCTATGTGTGTGATAAGTGGTATGTGTGAGGGATGTATTGTGTGTGTGTTCTTCACATCCTCATTTGTAAGCAAGTTTTTTGCCTCCAAGGAAGATGTGTATTTACATCTCTTGCATACTGTATTAGTTTATTGAAGGATGAACTGGCTGTCTGAGAACATGAGACAATTGCTGCATTGCCTCAGGATGCCCATATCTACCAAGATGGCTACAGAGACATTTGAAAATTGTATATCCATGTTATCTGGTCCTGTGTATGGTTTATGGATTGGGTTTCAACAGGGGTCTCTTAGAGTGGTGGGAGGGAAAAGTTCAATAAATACTCCATACAACAGACAATAGAAATGAGAAAGGAAGAGACTATGAAAGTCAGATTATCATAACAGGCAGAAGTACAAGACACAGCATTTTAAAAACAACAGCAGAAGGATGTGATGGTTGGGGAAAAATTAAAGCTGCAAGAAACAGTTATTAATTTTCTGTTTAGGAGATAATCAGAAGCTAAATTTCTTTGTTTAGTGTTTAGCAAAAGTGCTCCAAGCAAATGAAGCCTTAAAATGGCCGCACTAAATTCCAGTCACAGTGATATATAGCTTTAAGGCACCAACAATAGTCCAATCAGTAAAAAATAAATAAATAACCCAGCAAATGGCTCCAACAAGGCTCCTACTCATCAAAGCTAGTTTCAATCTCACTAAAACTATTTCTGACCCAGAGGCCTGTTAGCTACTATTAACAAGGCAGATTAATATAAAAAACTTAGTTACAAAAAGTCAAATAATTTACTTACAACAAGCTACAGATTAACCAAGTGCAAAACAGTTCTTAATTTTCTGTTATGGAGATAATCAGAAGCTAGATTTCTTTCTTTAGTGTTTAGCAGAAGTGTTCCACACAATCAAGCCTTAAAATGGCCACAGTAAATTCCAGGGACAGTGATATATGACTAGCAGCAGACATGGGTGGGTATTGGGTGGTGGCAAATTCTTCATATTACAGCCTATCCTAGACTGAATAAAATAAATACAAGCCGTATGGCACAGATGATTGCCAATCAGTTACTACAATGGCAAGAGTCAGGTTGTTCGAGTTATTTAGGTACTCTAATGAAGACGTTCTTTAAGCAATATAAACTTTCAAATGTTGACCACTCCCTTGCTTTATTTACAAAATGGGGAAGATTGATAGTGAAGTCTATTACACAATCCGAATGGAAGGAAATCTAGTGGGGATGTAATTATAAATCATTACCTCCCCAGGTAAAATTGGCCTTGTTGAAATGTATACACGTGGCAACACCCTTCAGTTTTTTTTTAATGAGGAGCAAATCCAAGGTTAAGGAAGCCAAGTGCTGGCATTTTGGGGTACATGATGTTGACTATTTGCATATGATGTAGTCTTGTGCTGTGGTTACTGACCCGTAGGGAGAAAACTACTGATCCCATGAAATTTGCTATGAGAATATCCCTTCCAGACTCTATTGATGTCCTCTTCTTGTTACCTGCAGCAAACTCATCTGGATATCAGTTAGATACCATGGACTAGACCTGAATCAGAGTGATAATAGGTTCAGTACTTATAACAATTTTCAGGTTTTGGAAAATAATGGATATGCTGCTATCAAGAATTTCTTATTTCCATTAACACATTTTACCAATGGCTCTACAAAAACGTCAGTGTTCCTGTTGCAAGGACCTGTCAACTATTTTTATTTTTTGTTTTCAAAGCTCAGTTCTCCAGCTATTGTCTCCTAATGTACTGCTTTGAATTATCTTGTTTATATTAATGTTGTAGTTTAATGGTTACAAATGTGCTTCTTTGTTTTTGATTTTCTTGATGTATAGTTTTAAAGTTATAATACAAATAAAAGATCTGATTGATTAAAAAAATAAAATAAAACATGGCATACTTGGGAGGTACTGACATAAATTAACCTTTATTAACAAAAAGAAAGAAACAAATTAAAAAAACAGAAGTTGGAAATATTGCATTGCTTTTAGCCAAAATGCACATATGTGGGATGAGTAAGCAACTTCCATTTTCTCCTATTTTTTATATGCTCCAGAGGAAATTAACTACAGTTGTGAGCAATACCAGCAAGGAATGGCCCAGCTGGTGCAATATACTCATTAAGTATGACAAATAGTCAATAAAACAAAATAAACTAAAAGTACATAACATTTAAAGCACAATACCATTGATTAATGCAGAAGCATACTTTGGTTTGTCATGTTATCGGTCAGAGCATCAGTAAGGAGTCAGTATGTAAAATTAGTGATATTTATGTAAATGTATTGTACTGAACCAGTGACGCAGAAGAAAATGTACCATGTCAGTAAGGAGTACTTTGGTAATGAAAGCATTGCCTGTCACTTAAACAGTAGTTCTCAGTGTTTACTACTGCAATACCTCATAACATGCTGTTTATGTTATGCTATTTCAGAAAATAACGCAGTTATTCTCTCTTATCACACAAGAAGCAGCCATAATAACTAACATCAAGAAGAATTTGTCAACATTCACTCTTTCTATTAGTACCTGAAAAGTATGTAACATTACTTAAATGACACTGTCTGATTCAATGATGAAATGCTTAGTTTTCTGTTATTAACATAAATGCAATTACTTTTTAACACTTATGAATTTATTTGGTGTTTCTATTTTCTCTCTCTCAATCTCTTTTTTGTCTCCTTTTTTTCTACAGGTCAGGCAGCACCCAAGGGAACTCAGTCTCAAGCCACTTAGGTGTGGGAAAGATCTCCACCTCCCTAAATGTTTTCACATGGTCAGATGCAATGGTTCCTCCTATATGGGCTCCCAGAGCAAGCCAGCACTGTGAGGTTTGGGACCTGGTTGAGGTTGTTCTTGAGAGGGCATTTTATGAGGTGGTATCACCCATTTCAATCTTTCTGCCATCAGTTACAAGACTCACTGAAACAGTCAGTTCCATCCACTGAGCCACTGCAGTCCACCACACCCACACCACTGATGTCCCCTCTCCAGGTCAATCATGGAGGGGGAGGAGGAGGAAATCAAGGTCCTCTGGACCAGGGTAGTGGTTGCCTCACATATTTCCTCATCCTTCATTTGTGTCTGTCTATCTATCTGTCTGCCATCTGTATGTCTTGTCTCCCCTATGTCAGCCCGACATACTGTTCCTGTCTGTCTTGTCAACATTCTCTATTTTTGACTTAAAAAATTCCTTAACTCTTCCCTAACCCTCTCTTCTACACCCTCTGCCCATATTCATTCGCCAACTTTCCTTATTGAAAAAAAATAGAAAATGGGGGTCTATCTCCACAAAAACATAATGCCCTTTACAGTGACTAAAATAAAACTTAAAATAGTTGGTAAGCTTCAGTGTTCAGCTGAGCTCAGGGAAATTTTCTGCATAAGTTCTCTAGAGATCTGTGCAGGCTTGCGCCAGCAGCCACCTACCAAAAATTAATGATACCATTTGTTACTTTGCATACATATGATTTGTTCTGTACATAACTACATGTTTTTTTCTCATTTTACACCTCTTCAGCTGTGCAAATGTGTTAGGATCATTCATAACAGGCTGAGAAGTTCTACAACTGATGTCACTTCTGTCTTTGTTCATTTACATTTTAGTGTAGCGATGCTAGTCGCAGATTACTGTTATGCATTCCTGAAGGGTGGGACTATGAATACCACACTTAATTTAGAATCTGATTCTCCCAACATTGTACAATAAGAGAAGAGGAGAGTTTTCCTCAACAAAAAGCAAAGTTACAGATTGTTTTTCTATTTCCACTGCAGAAACATTCGTAATCAATTTCCAAAAATTCTTTAATAATGCTTTAATGTGTGTAAAAAATAGAGAGTTTTCTTTAGGCAAAGTTATAGTAGTATTTTTTTCTGCTGCCAACAAAGAAACATTTTTAAATCAAATTGTGACTACTTTTAATATGCTTATGGGTGTAAATAAGAATTTCACAATCACAGAAACTATTTAGTTTTGCTATCTACTATTTGATTAAGTTTTTATTTTAGAGCTCAGCTGAAAGCTCCCACTCAAAGTAATAGCAGCAAATGTGTTTATACTAGAAGATTGATTGTAGCTTATTGAATTCAGTTCTAGTTTGCTTACTGTGTAATGTAGTTCATGAAATGAAAAACTTTATTAAGACTGAACGGAATGGATACAGTATGTACTTTAACTACTTAGACTTCTTTATTTCAGATATTTATCTTACAACTGCCTTTAACACATATCCTGCCATGGTTTATTTCTTTGAGTATATAATGACTAAAGATGGCAATGCAGTAACAAAGAACAAAAGATCTAGCCTGTGAATGTTGATGGCCTTGACTTTCAAAGTAAGCCATATCCCCTTTCCATATACAGATCAATGATTATAACATGTACCAGTCTGTTTTGACTCTGAAAATAAAGTACTGTCAGGATCACTAAATTGCACTGACAGGAATATTTTCCAACATTTTCTTTTGTTTATTTTGTTTTGTTTCATAAGTATTACCAGTACCAATTCCAAATATGTTGAGGATGGAAAAGATGAAAGGATTATACTTCCTGGCTCAGGTGATGCAAAAAGGAGAATGATTTTGCTTTAATGGAGAAATGCAAAGGGGAAGGGGACAGTGAGACAGTTGCAGTTTCAATGATTCCCATTTCCATGAACCATGTCTGTTCAAAGATTCAAAGAAACTTTATTGTCATTTAGGACCACACAAGTGCAGCCTAAATGAAATTACAAATGTCAGCTCGCGAGAGAAATGCTGTGCTAATAATATAGATACAGCAGTATCAGAGAATAACATAAGAAAGAAAATAACAACACGTCTGACATGCAAGAGGTTGTTACATTACGTAAACACATTCAATACCCATTATCCAGTGATAAATAATAAATAAATACACACGACCAAACCCCTACATTGTTAAAATAGAGAATAAATAGAGACTAGTGAATAGCAGTTGTTTAGTTACCATATTGCACTTGTTAACCTTAGACGTGACTCAGTATAGCCATCATATTGCATAATAGTAATGCTGACGGTAATTGCTCAGAGCAGTATGATTAAATGAAAAAAAGAGGTTTTAATGTATCGGGTATTATGTTTGGTGTCCGTATTAATTAAGTCTCACAGCTGTAGGATACAAACTGTTCCTGAATCTGGTAGTCCTACAGCGGAAGCTGCAGTACCTCCTTCCAGACGCAAGTTGTGAGAACCAGTTGTGGGCCAGATGGGTCGAATCAGCAAGTATTTTCTATGTTCTCTTTCTTGCTCTTGTAAAGAAACACTCCTGAATAGAAGGGAGGTTTGTGCCCAAGAGTTTCTCAGCCACCCTCACCACCGTCTGTAGTGTCTTCTTCTCAGCAACTGTGCAGTTGCCAAAACATGCCATAAAGTTGCTAGTGAGGATGCTCTCGATAGCTCCCCTGTGGTAAGTGGTAAGAGCAGACAGTGGAAGCCTGGCCTTTTTGAGCTTCCTCAGGAGGTGAAGCCTCTGTTGAGCCTTCTTGACTATATGGTTGGTATTAGCAGCCCAGGAGAGGTCATCAGAGATGTGAAGGCCCAGGAACTTGGTTGTTCTGACTCTCTCTACTACCTCCACTTTGATAGTGAGTGGTTGGAGAACTGTTGCCTTTCTCCTGAAGTCCATAATCATTTCTGTGGAATTATTAACATTCAGGCCCAGATTGGTCCTGTCACACCAGGCAAACAAATTGTTCACCTCATCCCTGTAGTTATGCTCATTTCCACCACTAATGAGACCCATGACTGTGGTAGTTTATCCCGAGTTTCACAAGCTTATCCACTAGTTGCATCGGTATCACAGTGTTGAATGCAGAACTGAAGTCAATGTACAGCAGCCTTACGTAGTTGTTCCTTCCTTCTACGTGTTTTAGTGCAAGGTGTAGTGTGACTGATATAGCATCCTCGATTGATCTATTTGCCTGGTATGCAAACTGGAGTGAATCGAAGGACTTAGGCAGACTCACAGATAGATGTTTCTTCACAATCCTCTCAAAACACTTCATGACGTTTGAGGTTAAAGCGACCGGAATGAAGTAATTGAGGCAGGTAGGGCTGTGTTTCTTCGGAAGTGGGACAATACTTGTTTCCTTGAAACATGAGGGAATTTTCTCCATAGCAAGGGATGAGTTGAAGATGCCTGTCAGTACCAGCCATAACTGATCAGCATACCCCTTCAACATCTTGCCGGGTATGTTGTCTGGTCCAGCACTCTTCCTAGGATTCACCTTCTTAAGCTGAAGTCTCACCTCCTTGGAGTTAAAGGTGAGCACTGTGTCCTCATTGTCAGTGTTTGTTTTAGAAGGTGCAGTGGTGTTCTTCTCCTCAAATCTGCCAAAGAAGGAGTTCAGTTCATTTAGGAATTCCAAGCTGTCATCACATTGGGGTGATTTGGTCTCATAGCCTGTGAGCTGCTGTATCCCCTGCCACAGGCTTCTCGTATCCCTCATGTCTTGGAAGTCAATCTGAATTTTCCTTCCATACTCCCTCTTCGCCTCTTTGATTCTCCTTTTCAGATTTGACCTTTAACCTTTCTCTGTCATTTGCCTTGAAGGCTGTGTTCCTTTCCCTCAGTAGCTCGTAGACATTCCTAGTGAGCCAGAGCTTTTGATTAGCTCTTGCAGTGTTGGCTTTCATGGTAGTTACATCCTCCCCGCATTTATTTATGTAGGCAAGAATTGATTCAGTATACACGTCTATGTCTAACTGGAGATTATGCATAGCTGCTTCTTTGAAGACCTCCCAGCAGGTGGTAATGAAACAGTCCTGAAGACAGTCATGGAACCCTCCTGCCAGACTCTGATCTGTTTAATTGTATTTTTTTCTCTGATTAAAGCCATCTTATAGGTAGGCAGAAGCAGGATGACAGTGTGATCAGAGCTGCCTATGATGGGGTGCTTCAAAGCTTTAAAGGCAACTTTAATTTAAACCCACATTCAGAAAAGTGACTTTTCCTTTTCTCCACTGCTGTTCAGCCATGAAGTTAGCATATAAAGGTTAGCGAGTTGGGTGTTCCCCTACATGAGAGTGGATGAGAGTTTTCTCGACTGCAAAAAAAAAAAGCTTTAAATTTGGTACTCTGAAAGTGTTGTTTCGTGCAATGGGACTCAGTAAAATTGCCATCATTGTGTAAAAGTATAATCCTCAGTGAAATATAACTGGTCAAAAGCATGATGACCAGTTTCTAAGAGATATGCACTTGGCCAAAATATGCATTACTCAAATGAGGTCTCTGTGGTCAGGGTTTGCCATGAGATGAAATAACTTCAGAGTCGATGATGTTATGTCTATGGAAGCAGAAGGGGTGTAGCAGGCTTGACCCCTACATAAAACATTCAGAGTCAGGAACCATGTTAATCATGTTATTTTTGGTCAACATGTTTTTTGATGAAAGGATTAGCATGTTTCTGTCTTAAAACCCTGGGAGATGCATGATGCAGATGAACCCTCTCTGTCATGTGCCTAATTCACAGTGCTCCAAGGAGAAAGTCTGTGTTCAGATTCAGACTACAAAAGGATATATTGTATCAGTGATGTCTTTAAACATCAGTTGGTTGTGGGGAGGGCAAACAAAAACAGCAACAACTAAGGAAAAGCGAAAATTAATATAACACAAACTGGGATGGCAAATTAAATACTTAAGAAGAGTAAGCAGGAAATGAATGTGGATAGTGATGGAAGACTAATTGAAAATGAAATGTATGGGAAACACAGAAAAATAGAATATGCGAAAAGATGAAGCATTTACTGAATAAAGCAAGAAGACTGCGAAAGAAAATGGGTGAGGTACAAACAGCATTGCAGGTAGACATCAGTAGAGGTGTAACAGAAATCAGGCAAATTGTAAAATAAGTTGGAGTATGGAAATCCCAAGCTATAACATGGTCAGAACTGTCCCCGGTGGGGAAAAATAGGGATGAATGTCAATATATATGTAAGGCAAGTTATTAAATGCAAATAGAAACAACATCTTGGACAAAAGAATCTTATTTCTATAAATATTAGGGCTGTTCTTCTTCTTCTTCTTTTGGCTTTTCCCAGTTAGGGGTCGCCACAGCGGAACTCCGGTCCGCTAATGATTGGCAGTAGATTTTTTACGGGTGCCGAGGTGCCAGCTCAATGCCCAACCTTCAGCAAAGGCATGCCTATTCTATGCATGTCTTTCAAACCCCACTCAACCACGGGGAGGACATGCAGACTCCATAACGTGATAAAATAACTGCATTCAAATTATTTGTGGAGAACATAAATATAAGTGCAGTGGTATAATAATGCTAAATCTTAAAAATTAAAATAAGATTGCACTGGTGTTATGTTTCTGCTTCTCCTTTCCTTTTGTCACAAGCACAGTACTGACAGAGGTAACCTGACACAAAGCACAAAATAATTGATTTTTCCTTTTCCTGCCATTATCACCAAACTTCAGAAGATAAGAAATAATATTTTCTTTTTCCTAAAACCACATGGACTACCATTATCCAAAATGAACAAAGATGTTATAGAGACAAAACTTACTAAACTGTTTTACATGTTGCATGCTTACATAAAGAAATGTAATAATAATTATACAGTGCTATACAATACTAGGCTTGTCACGATATAAATTTTCTCAATTGTAAATCATGCAAGAGGATGCATAATATATCATATTTTATAGGTTCATAGGTTCATAGGTTCATACTAGGCTTTCTGCCCTAGGGCATTTATAAGCCTAGCCAGAGTGTGTGTGGCTTTCACCACCCCTTAGGATGAGAATACTATACCCATTAATTTGCTGTGCCTCTGTCCAGCAGTGATACAGAGATGATTCCCGGGGTAAACCTATGATCTCCCATCCACTCGTCAAGATTTCTCTTGAACAGAGTCAGTGAGGGGCTCTGCCTCATATGGACTGGGATTCTGTTCCATAGTGTAGGGAGTCTCTGGGTGATGAATCTGTCCCTCCAGCATGTCCTATTTATATCCGTGTTGAGGTTTAAGTCTCTTGCTCTCCGGCTCTGGTGGATTTGGATTTTTTGAGGTGGAGCATGTCCATTAATTCCGGGTTGGACATGGCCTTGTATGTCAGGCACAGATCACCTCTGAGCAGACAGTATGCGACTGAATAGAGCTGGAGTTTCTTCAGTCGGGCATCGTATGACATATGTTTGAGCCCCTTTATCCTTTTGGTGAGGAACTTTTGGGGTCTTTCCAACTGCTGCAGGTGTCGGGTAAGGTACATTCCGAATGGGGCGTTGTACTCAATCATTGGTCTGATAAGTGAAGAGTACAGGGGTACAATGACCTCTCCTGATCTGGATGTGAATCCCTTCATGATCAGGTGGGCAATGTAGAAGGTCTTCCTAACCACTTTGGCAATGTGAGTGTCAAAAGAGAGGTTACTGTCAACTTGGGTCCCCAGGTCCCTGATAACATCTTCCGTGTTTAATGGATTACCACCTATGTGGTAATTAGGGGTTACCTTGTTTTTCCCAAAGGGTATGACTATACATTTTTTGGCATTTAGCTTAAGGCCATGGCTCTGGCACCAGTTATCCATTTCTATGAGACCTTTCTGGAGGATGTCTGTGTCTGATGGAGTGTCAATTATGGTGCCCAGTTTGCAGTCATCTGCAAATTTTGTCAACCACAATCCCCTATGTTTGCCTGCACTTCAGAAAAATAAATGCCGAACAAGAGGGGCCCAGGACTGAGCCCTGTGGGACACCGCCGTGACTGGCTTAGAGTCTGACATGGCACCAGCAACTCTAACCCTGTGTGTTCTGTCCTTTAGCCAGTTTGCAACCCATCTTGTGACATATGGGTTTACATCTAAGCTGGTGAGCTTTTCTATGATGCCCGAGTGGGGTATTGTGTCAACGCTTTTGCTAGGTCTAGGTAGGCTGTGTGTACTGCCTTACCCTCATCAATGGCCTTAGTGACTGTTTCATAAAAGTCGACCAAGTTCAAGAGGCAGGATCTGCCCTTGACAAAGCCAAATTGGGTAGGATCCAGTGTCTGTAGGTCCCCAATGTCTTTATTTATGAGTTCCATTATGATCCTCTCCATAGCTTTGCAGACAAGGCTCGTCAAGCTTATGGGGCGGTAATTTCCAGGGTCCGTAGAAGCACCGCCTTTGTGGAGTGGGACCACAGTTGCCGTACGCCATTCTATGGGTATGTATCCTGTAGTAAGGCTAAGATTAAACAGCAGCCTTATGTGTGGGTTTAGTTCCTCATTGAGTTTGTGTAGCACACATCCGGGGACACCGTCCGGTCCCATTGATGCTGTGTTTTTTGCTTTAGAGAGAGCAGCTCTCACCTGGGCATCTGAGATGTTTGGGAGGCTAGACTCTGGTGGGATAGATATTTCTCCTTTTGGGGGGGAGGGAGGGGAGAAATTTGCACTAAACCTGTCTGCCAGTATGTTGGCAATGTCTGTGGGTTCAGTGATTTTTTTATCTTAGTTATCTTAGTTATCTTATTTATTTTAGTGATTTTTGGGCACGCAGTTATGTATAACAACCATAGATATCAGTCTTTGCTATAAGAACATGTAGCATAGTCTATCTGTCTGCCTTCTTGGTGCCTTAATAGGCTTTCCAGGCAGTTTTAATGGACAAAGTCACAGACAGTGCTATACATATATCAGCTGCTTCAAAGTCAGAGAGTGGTACATGAGTAAAAGTAACATAAAGGAACACAATCTCCGAATGGATCATTGTCACTTTCAGAACAGTTCTGCAACTCAGGAACAGTCAATCTACAGGGTACATTGTCAGTCTCTGGTGTAGAATCTCCCAGTCAGGTCATCTCACTGGCAATTCACAAGCTGCAGAAAGTCCTTACTGGTACAGTTTTTATTACATCTTAACAACTGTCCATATATAGTTTCAGTTATATATGGTCTTCTACTGTCAGCCTGTTTGATAACCCCATTTTTTTGCTGTTTTCAGTGTTGTCATGTGGATTTTGAATTCTAATAATTTTGTCTGGCTGACATATGCACAATAATCTGGCTATTTTTCATAACAGGATTTATGCATAAGTTGTGCTCTTTGTCAGGTTTTAACATTTGGTATGTGCTCTGAAATGTGTAATTTTGTCTTCATTCTTTTCTCCATCATGAAGTGGGAAGGAAACAGCCCAGTTTGGAATACCTCTGCTTTTAAGTAAGCCTTTCTGTCTTAGAGTTGGCAATGTATTTTTGACAGACAACCCTTCGAGCTGAAGTCTGTTAATAATGTCTACCATGACAGCACACTTGGTATACCTCACAACTGTCCAGATTTTTGCAGAATGTTCAGATTTTTGCCTCACGTGTGGTCTATTTCTCATAAAATTGTGATTTTTTTTTTCTGGCAAATCATTGGAAAATATTTGATGATTGAAGTCAGAAGATAATGACAGACATTTGAATCTCAAGTTTCATATCCTTCAGAAAATCAACCCTAATGCAAAACCTATTGTTATATCAACTTTCTAAGTTTGTAAGAGCAATGTTTAAAAATTGTCCCTATTTTTGGTCTTTTGTCCCTCCATTATTTTTGGATTTACCCAAATTTCTTGATCTAAGTGGTTGATAGGTATGACACTTAGCAAAGGGGTCGTCAGAACTGACTGAACATGAACAGTGTAGGATTGTTGGTGAGTGTCAGATATTTGCTAACACCCTGAAGACAGTTAAGTCTATGAGGATGTGCTGAAAAGGCTTTTGACTTCGGAGGATGATGAAGGGCTTCAGTTTTCCAAAATATTTTCTAGGTGCATTAAGTGCAATCTATAAGGTCTCAAATGTTATTGTTTTGATGCACCAGGAATTAACACAGTCTTTTAATTTTACCAGAGGACCAAAGCAAGGATGCTCTATCCTTCTTGCATAGTACTTGGAGCCCTTGGTGGTTACCAGTAAAATATCAAATATAAAAGACTATATGATTGGACCAGAAGAGCTCAAGGTCTCCATCAAGGCAAATGATGGCCTGATGTATTTAGGAAATTCAGGCAAGCATTTGGGTGATTTATTTCAGCTCCCTCATTAATTTGGATGATTTTCAGGTTTTAAAATCAATGAAGGACTCCAGGTATTATCATTTAATTATACACCTTCTGACCACATGAAACTGAATTATACTTACTTGTAGGAGACAGTTTATTTCAAATATCTGGATATATTGTTAGGAAACTCGCTACTGAAGTCACTGATAAAAACATGTGATAAGTTAATGATTAGACATATAGAGGAATTTAGAATTCCAGAAATAAAAAATGTTTTTATTACATTTAGACCAGAAGGTCTAGGCCTAACATTTCTTTGTAATATTGCTTATGCTTTAAGTGTTCCAGTCATTTCCTATAGAACCGTCAGAACTTAATAAGGATAAAGAAAGAGGATTAGATAAATGGAGGAACTGAAGAAATAGTTTAATATCCAGGTAGCAATTGAAACAGGGAGAGAGGGAGAGTCATCTGGTGCTCTTTACTTCTGCTGGTAGTGGTGGTGGCATTATCAGCACCACCTGTGGTGG
This sequence comes from Protopterus annectens, assembly GCF_019279795.1. Lineage (NCBI taxonomy): Eukaryota > Metazoa > Chordata > Ceratodontiformes > Protopteridae > Protopterus > Protopterus annectens. The sequence continues at coordinate 948,172,224 of NC_056747.1, forward strand.
GTCAACAGGCCTTGCTGGCAAGATGGGTGCAGGTTGCTGTGCTGTTGCATATAAAAGCAACAGAACTGGAGAGAAACAAAACATGAACAAAATAAATGTATGTAAGTGAAAGGATAGTGATAAAGAGGCTAGGGGAAGAGAAATGCAAATGCAACACAAAACTGAGATTCAAGAGAGAAATGCAAGTACAGCTCAAAACTGAGATTCAGACTATGTAAATACTGATGCAGTTAAGCATAACACACTTGTCAAATGAGTAAATACTTGTGAATTTCCAAAGCCTGTTGGTATATATACACATGAAGTGGGACCTGATCCAATAGCCATCATTACATGCAGTCTAACTAATAGGGGATTGACGGGAGGAACTATTTACAAAGACTAACTGGTGCCTGTGGTCAGATATGCAGTTTGACGTCTGAGACTACTGTGTGTGTGTGTGTGTGTGTATATATATATATATATATATATATACACACACACACACAAAGTAAATATGCTCAGACATTCATATTTAACTCACAAGTGATTGTCAAAGGAAAAAACAATTATTTTTTGTATTGGAAAATATCCACTGAATTAATGATGACCTTACATATATGGCCCGTGTAATGATGCAGTGCTACTACTAAGGTAGAAACATATGCATGAAATATTTTGCCATAATAAAACAACTGTGGGGCAGGTGGAATTGAACCCACAGATATCCTCACAATGTGAGAACAGAGTCTTATTATCATGATCCATTTGTCCACCTATACAGGAGAAGGCATGCACAAGCACACTTGTAACATCGCATTTTTTTTATCATCACTATTATGAAAGGAAGACATTATGAAACATCTCAAACACCTCACCACTCTTAGGTGTTTCAGTCTGCTCCTGTGCAGGTCCCTCTTCCTTTCAATCTGTTCATGGGCTATAGACATAAAAATGGCATTATACAAAACATGTGGCTTGCACACAATGGCAGGTTATCTATGCAGCTACAAGTTGCACTTACAGTTTGGAGGTGGTGACTGCTCTTTAACTTCATTCTCTCTTCGACATAGCAAGTCAGAATTGCAGTGCTTCATCTCACTGCTTTGCTTTGCTGCTGGTACTACTTCCCTATGAGTGATATGCCAATAGCACAGAGGACAGCCTTATCCAAACTATTCCAGGTTTCAGTCTTATACTGAGACCATTTATAGCCTTCCTTCACGAATTTCCAGTATCTTGATTTTTTTTGATTATTTTTACAGATTACTGTTTTTACAATTTAATATATATAAAGCACTTTGTCTATTCAGTATCTTCACAAATCCTTATCTGTTTAAAAACTTTCATTTGTCTCTGTAGTGCTTGCTGTCTTGTAGGCTATTGTGTAAACTGAAACATCTCCTCTGTGTAATTATCTCTTGGCTAGTGGGGGCTGGTTCTTTTGTGTTCTTGTAAAAAAAAAGTTTCTGTCTTTGCACAGTGCAGACTAGAGAGGTTGTTGACTGCAACTGAGCTACAAATTTTAAGTATCTTGATTTTTTGATTATTTGATTATTTTTCAGATTACTGTTTTTACAATTTAATATATATAAAGCACTTTGTCTATTCAGTATCTTCACAAATCCTTATCTGTTTAAAAACTTTCATTTGTCTCTGTAGTGCTTGCTGTCTTGTAGGCTATTGTGTAAACTGAAACATCTCCTCTGTGTAATTATCTCTTGGCTAGTGGGGCTGGTTCTTTTGTGTTCTTGTAAAAAAAGTTTCTGTCTTTGCACACAGTGCAGACTAGAGAGGTTGTTGACTGCAACTGAGCTACAAAATATAAGTATCTTGATTTTTTGATTATTTTTACAAATTACTGTTTTTACAATTTAATATATATAAAGCACTTTGTCTATTCAGTATCTTCACAAATCCTCCCTCCCTGTTGGTGTCTTGCTCTTATACTTGGTGGCTTTGCAGTTGCCCGCCCCTACTGTGACACACCTCCCAGTCTAGTGTCATTAGCTCATTCTGCTTAATACAGAGAGAACATTTGATAAGGCCTTCTGTTCCTCCTTTTTCCCTTTCAAAAAGTAAAACAAAACTTTTTTTTTCTCTTTCGCCTGAACCTTCTTGTGTTCTGACTGTCCTTCTCAAACATTTTGGAAATATACAGTATATTTCAGAGCATTTGTTATAACTGTATTTGCTATAACTGATTTATGTATTTTTTTCTGGCTTTTTGATTATTTACTGCTTAGCGACTGCATTTTAGCCTGTTTATACAGCTCTGCATTCTATTTAAACTGTTTTTGTGTTGATTAACTGTTTTGCACTTTTAAAAAGTTAGTTGTTGCTTAATTTTACCTGTAGGCTAACATATTCAAGTGTGCTAGCCGCTTAAAAGCATTTATAGCATTTACTGTCTGTTTTCTGCAAAATAAAAAAAAAAAAAAAAAAAAAAAAATCTTGTTTTCCCGCCTTACTGACCTAGAATAGTCCAGTCTTCAGAGTTTGCTGATCTCTGGGCTTTGTCTTGGTTCCTGTGCTATTCCATATCCTTATTTGGATAAAAGGAAGCGTCTTTGTTCACCAGTGGGAGTGGGGAGCACTGAGCGGCCTATTTGTCCCTAGAGGAGTGGTTCCAGCCAGAAACTTGTAGTCTATTGGCCATTTTGGGTCAATTCCTAGCTCTTTTCAGCCCCCTGTAATAAAGCCCGCTTTAGCTGCCTTCGCTTGTATTCAACTCAACACAGCTCCTCGTGGTGTCCTGCAGAGTTCTACAAGCAGCAGAGAGCAAAAGAGTGACTTTTTCCTGATTTAAGTATTTTTTCTGGCTTTTTGATTATTTACTGCTTAGCGACTGCATTTTCGCCTGTTTATACAGCTCTGCATTCTATTTAAACTGTTTTTGTGTTGATTAACTGTTTTGCACTTTTAAAAAGTTATTTGTTGTTTAATTTTACCTGTAGGCTAACACACTCAAGTGCGCTAGCCGTTTAAAAGCATTTATAGCATTTACTGTCTGTTTTTCCTCTGTTTTCTGCAAAAAAAAAAAAAAAAAAAAAAAAAAAATCTTGTTTTCCCGCCTTACTGAACTAGAATAGTCCAGTCTTCAGAGTTTGCTGATCTCTGGGCTTTGGCTTGGTTCCTGTGCTATTCCATATCCTTATTTGGATAAAGGGAAGCTTCTTTGTTCACCAGTGGGAGTGGGGAGCACTGAGCAGCCTATTTGTCCCTAGAGCAGTGGTTCCAGCCAGAAACTTGTAGTCTATTGGCCATTTTGGGTCAATTCCTAGCTCTTTTCAACCCCCTGCTATAAAGCCCGCTTTAGCGCGATTTAAGGAGTTGCCCATAGAGCACCATCGGGCAGCCGGTTAAACAAGGTTAAACTATTTCTGGCTCCGTAAAGTCTGCTTTTCAATTTTTCCCTTAGAACTTCTCTACTTGCAATCTAAACAGTCTATTCTCTATCTCAAAAGCTCAGCACTTGCTCCTAAAGCATTTTATATAGGTAAAGCTCAGCACTTGCTCCTAAAGCATTTTTATATAGGTAAAGTACTTGTATACTAAACAAAGTACTACATTAGCCTAGAATCCCCTTGAGTACCCATTTCCCTATAGGTCCCTTCTGACTCAGTTACACAGCAAACTTTTTCACTTTTTCTAGCATGTCAAGGGTCAGTTGCTAGCGTCCTCTCCTGTTCAGCTGGTGAATCTGGGCATCTTGAGGCAATGTTACAATTGCCTCATGTACACAGACAACCCACTCCTTCTCCCACAAAACACAAATAAATGTGAGAGATGCAACTATATAGCCAAACTGGAGGCTGAGCTCTCTCAACTCAGGACTGGCAAGACCAGACAGGAGGAGAAGGAAACCACGCACACCACAAACCCAGTTTCACATAGAACTATCACAACTGCAAAACAAACACATAAACACACAAAGACATACTCGGAGGCACTGATCAAAAATCTACCAAAACTACAGAGGCCTCCAAAGTAGACACCCAAGCAACTGCCACCTCAAGACATAAGACATGCAACACATAGTTCTCAAAGTCAGTGTGCTAAACAGTCACAGCCCTTAAGGCCAAACACAATGCCAGACACACTTGTTATAGGTGACTCCATAGTCAGACACACTGACGTCCCACTCACCAGACTGAAAAAGGAAAAGATCACAGTAAGCTGCCTGTCAGGCGCTAGAATCCGCCACATAACACAAGCACTCAGGTCACTCCACAGCAAGTACAAGTATGACTCAGTCATTGTCCATGCCAGTGTGAACAACCTGAGACATACCTCCCTGGACTACATGAAAAGAGACATAGAGGAGCTCTCAGATTATGTAGCCCAGGTCGGTATGACCCTGACCCTGAGCAGTATCCTACCCTCACCAAGAATGATGCCACAATACAGAGACAAAATGATCAGCTTTAATAATTGGCTTAATTACTGGTGTCATTCTAAGGGGAGCCAATGTCTGTCTGCCTGGGATGACATGCTTGACAAGCCACACTGCTTCGCAAGGGATGGCTTGCACCTGTCACCCCTGGGCTTCCGGATATTGGCAAAGGCTCTTGCCACCCCCATAGTGCCTTTTTTAGGCAAGGCTCAAATGATAAACCTACCGCCCTAGAAAACAAAAATGGAGAAAAACTAAGGGTAATACTGCTCAATGCCAGAAGTCTAAACCTCAAGATGCACGCCCTCGAAGCCCTCCTCAGTATGGAGAACATCGATGTCTGTGCTGTGACTGAAACCTGGTTCAAGGCTCCTGAGAGCACCCCAGCACTATCAGGTTATACTTCATATCATGCGTTCCCCTAAAATCTGGACCGAACCACAAAAGGAGGGGGAGTATCCATATTCATAAAGGATACCCACACCTCCAGGTTAGTGGCAACGCACGAAGCATCGGAGACCATCCAGGTGCAATTAACCATAGGTAAAACTGCCCTACAGTTTGTAACATGCTACAGACCACCTTCTTAAACTCAGGAAACCCACACAGCCTTCCTGAAGACACTGGAGAGTATGAATGTCTCTCCAAACACCATCATATTGGGTGACTTCAACTACCCAAACATAGACTGGGAATATTACTCAAGCCCCAACACCCTAGCCCAAAGGTTCCTTGAGTTCATAAACTCAAATGCTATGGAACAACTAGTCACCATTCCCACAAGAGGAGAAAATATACTAGACCTGATCATCACAAACATGGGGACAAAATGCTCCACACCGAAGTATATCCCTCATTGGTGAGATCAGACCATAAATTAATCTCACTGGAGATCCACATCCCCCCCACCCCAGCAAAAGACCACAGTGAAGAACTTCTCAAAAGCAAACTTCACACTTCTTAAGACTGGAGTGGTATCCTTCAAGGCCCCGAGCCAGTGGAAACCACAACCCACGCTGCTGAAACCCTTACAAATGCCTTCTACGAGCACCTCCAGGAATGTATGGATCAAGCAATCCCTAATAAAATCAAGACCCTTTCCACCAAAGGCAGGCGCCCAGTCTGGTGGACTCCAGCCATAAACAAACTCTACAACAAGAGGAGAAAGCTACTACATGACAGAGCAAAATCCCTAAATGGGAAGGCATCTCTGATCAATACTAGCAAAAAACTACGATTACTCATAAAATCATCCAAGGCCAACTTTCAGAGAAAAATCGCTAATGACACAAAAAACAATAATAAAGCCTTCTTTAGCTATGTTAGAAACCTGAGTGGAAACTCCCAGATATGCTCAGAATTAGTCCAAAATGATAAAAAAATCACTGAACCCACAGACATTGCCAACATACTGGCAGACAGGTTCAGTGCAAATTTCTCCCCTCCCTCCCCCCAAAAGGAGAAATATCTATCCCACCAGAGTCTAGCCTCCCAAACATCTCAGATGCCCAGGTGAGAGCTGCTCTCTCTAAAGCAAAAAACACAGCATCAATGGGACTGGACGGTGTCCCTGGCTGTGTGCTACATGAACTCAATGAGGAACTAAACCCACACATAAGGCTGCTGTTTAATCTTAGCCTTACTACAGGATACATACCCAAAGAATGGCGTACGGCAACTGTGGTCCCACTCCACAAAGGCGGTGCTTCTTACGGACCCTGGAAATTACCGCCCCATAAGCTTGACGAGCCTTGTCTGCAAAGCTATGGAGAGGATCATAATGGAACTCATAAATAAAGACATTGGGGACCTACAGACACTGGATCCTACCCAATTTGGCTTTGTCAAGGGCAGATCCTGCCTCTTGAACTTGGTCGACTTTTTCGAAACAGTCACTAAGGCCATTGATGAGGGTAAGGCAGTTCACACAGCCTACCTTGACCTAGCAAAAGCGTTCGACACAATACCCCACTCGGGCATCATAGAAAAGCTCACCAGCTTAGATGTAAACCCATATGCCACAAGATGGGTTGCAAACTGGCTCAAGGACAGAACACACAGAGTTAGAGTTGCTGGTGCCATGTCAGACTCTAAGCCGGTCACGAGCGGTGTCCCACAGGGCTCAGTCCTGGGCCCCTCTTGTTCGGCATTTATTTTTCTGAAGTGCAGGCAAACATAGGGGGATTGTGGCTGACAAAATTTGCAGATGACTGCAAACTGGGCACCATAATTGACACTCCATCAGACACAGACATCCTCCAGAAAGGTCTCATAGAAATGGATAACTGGTGCCAGAGCCATGGCCTTAAGCTAAATGCCAAAAAATGTATAGTCATACCCTTTGGGAAAAACAAGGTAACCCCTAATTACCACATAGGTGGTAATCCATTAAACACGGAAGAAGTTATCAGGGACCTGGGGACCCAAGTTGACAGTAACCTCTCTTTTGACACTCACATTGCCAAAGTGGTTAGGAAGACCTTCTACATTGCCCACCTGATCATGAAGGGATTCACATCCAGATCAGGAGAGGTCATTGTACCCCAGTACTCTTCACTTATCAGACCAATGATTGAGTACAACGCCCCATTCGAATGTACCTTACCCGACACCTGCAGCAGTTGGAAAGACCCCAAAAGTTCCTCACCAAAAGGATAAAGGGGCTCAAACATATGTCATACGATGCCCGACTGAAGAAACTCCAGCTCTATTCAGTCGCATACCGTCTGCTCAGAGGTGATCTGTGCCTGACATACAAGGCCATGTCCAACCCGGAATTAATGGACATGCTCCACCTCAAAATATCCAAATCCACCAGAGCCACGAGAGCAAGAGACTTAAACCTCAACACGGATATAAATAGGACGTGCTGGAGGGACAGATTCATCACCCAGAGACTCCCTACACTATGGAACAGAATCCCAGTCCATGTGAGGCAGAGCCCCTCACTGACTCTGTTCAAGAGATATCTTGATGAGTGGATGGGAGATCGTAGGTTTACCCCGGGAATCATCTCTGTATCACTGCTGGACAGAGGCACAGCAAACTAATGGATATAGTATTCTCATCCTAAGGGGTGGTGAAAGCCACACACACTCTGGCTAGGCTTATAAATGCCCTAGGGCAGATAGCCTAGTATGAACCTATGAACCTATGAACTCCCTATGGACAATGTCCAGAAAAATATTAGATTCCTTCTCACACCACCTATGTACTCTTAAAGGAGCACTACACTTTCCGTCTTCAGCCATGGTGTCTCACATTAAAGAATCTCATGGAAAATGGCAAAGAATCAGTGCCCAAAACAGTTCTTATGTGTTCCATCTCCCACACAATGACAGGCATCTATGGGCACCTCCTTTGTGTGATGGATAGTAAAATCGGAAAATATAGATACTGTATTTTTATGGTTTCAGTCACACTTTAAGGTGTGAAGCATGCCAGTCCTCCAATCCTTTGTAAGGTGTTGAGAAGACATGCTGTACATAAGCTCTATGTGCAGATTATTAAATGTGGCATGACAATTCTCTCACCCCTGAAAGTACAGGCTGGCCATGCATGTGCTGAGCTGCTTGCATGGTCTCAGGCATGTGCACAGCCCAGACTGCACATCTGGGTGATGTTTGCAACACAAATTGAGCAATTCTGAAACAACTATGAGATGTGCCCTAATTATTATAATCATCATGCTCAAAGGGGCTAATCTGTGCAATACAAGCATGATGAAAAGTCCAGAGCCTCATTGTGCTACAGTAGAAACACTGCTTCAAGCATTTCATTTCCACTTAAGATAATTTTGGAGAAAACTTTCTTTAGGCTAAGATATCTGCTCGGATAGTATAAGTGTTCCTTTTTACAAATGCATTCCTTTGTACAATGACTGCTTTTGACTGCTTTCTGCCCTACTTCCTATAAGTGATGTCAGTTTGCCTTTACTTTTAAATGTGTTGGCCAAAGTGTATTGAGGGAGAAACTGCAAGGCTACAACATTTAGTAGTCTGCAAGATTGTTAAGCTGGATGGGAGACACACTCTTGAGGTTGTACTCTTGAGTATTGTTTCATATATATATATATATATATATATATATATATATATATATATATATATATATATATATATATATATATATATGTGTATATATATATATATATATATATATATATATGGTTCCCATTCAGAAGCCTGAAACATCATAAGCCTGAAAATCAAAATCCTGAAACCAAAAGCCTGAAAATTCAGAATCCTGAAAACTCAAAATCCTGAAAGCCCAAAATCCCGAAAGACCAAAATCCTGAAACTCAAAATCCTGAAAACACAAAATAGACATACTGCTGTCATTGTGGCTTTGCTATTGTTAGCCCTGTGGTGTTAGGTCATGCGTTGGGGTCAGGTAAGTGTGCGGTTGGTTTTATTTTAGGGTTAGGGGCGGTTTAAGTGAGTTAGGGCGCAGGTTAGGCATGTATGCAATAGTGACAAATATTGGGGTTAGGGGCGGTTTAAGTGAGTTAGGGTTAGGGCGCGGGTCAGGTGAGTGTGCGATAGTGACGGACCTTAGGGTTAGGGTTAGGGTCAGGGTCAGTTGGTAGATATTAGTGTCTTTATAGTGACATATTAGCATTATTTGTGTTTTCAGGATTTTGATCTTTCGGGATTTTGGGCTTTCAGGATTTTGAGTTTTCAGGATTCTGAATTTTCAGGCTTTTGGTTTCAGGATTTTGATTTTCAGGCTTATGATGTTTCTGGCTTCTGAATGGGAACCATATATATATATATATATATATATATATATATATATATATATATATATATATATAATGTTGCTGTTGTATGCCTTTCACATATGTCATTAGCTTATATATTTGTAATAATAATAGTGTTACAGTCATATTAATCCCATGCTTGGGTTCCCTTAAATTATCTATGGTAGGTATGATCCCAGTTATTTTCATTAGGGGTAATATATAATTGTCAACCATGGGATTGGTAAGGCCAATTACTGTCCAAATGAAATAAATTTATTTGAGCACAAAAAGAGACACTGTCTAGAGTTAAAATGGCCCACAAGGACAGCTAGCCTAGTACTTGCTTATGAAGAGTATGGATACAGATATCTAAATGTTGGACAAAGTACAGCATACTTATGTGGCCTGGGTTTATAGTAGCAGTGTTAGGATTTGTAAGGACCATTCAGAGACAATACTGTTAATTCCAATATTTTCCAGAGCAATAAAGCAATGCCAAAAAAAAAAAAGGGAACACTGAAAAAGACAGCAGAACCTACTGGGATCTCAACATTTATCCATATCCATAAGGCCAAATTCTCCAATGTTGACAATGATATGGTACTACAGGCCCACCATCATGGCTGGAGAATGTAGAGAAGCAGATGGGGGCCTTGAAGTGAAACACCTTTCTTGGAGACAGAGGAGTTCCTACCCTTTCTAAAAGGTAGCACCATCTCTACAGAGTCCCACAGTGTGGTGCTGGATATCACAGCAGAGCTGAATAGGCCCCATAGAGTATCCGCTGTAGATGCCTCAGGTATATAATCCAATTTCAATGTATCAGAACATTCAAGTCCCCTTTACCCCTTAGTCACTGTACAAACTCATTAAATCTGTCTGACTTATGGTATACAAGTACATTGGTGATTCAACAGTCACGCCTGTCTGCACAAGGTATAGCCAGAAATATTCATTTTTTTCATGCTTATAGCTGTAAACACATTGCTTGCATGCATAGTTGTGGTGCTGGAATATATGTATGCTATATATTTTTTTTGCTTTGGTGTATTCACAGATGATTCTTTATCCAGCTACAGCCATTGTGGAACTGCCCTCCTCTGATGATGGAGTATATTTAGCCTCTGATAATGATGGCAAGGGATGAGTTGGCATAGTCAGGGGATACAGAGTGTACTGGACAGAAGAAATGTGACCACCGCATCCCCAACCTGAGCAAGGACACACTCTCTTTACCTGCAGATACCTAGACTACCATTACATCAGAGAAAAAACAGATTGATGGGGACACTACTGATCAGGGAAGTGACTCACCTGCCAGGGGTGAGGAGCTGTCCACATAGCCAGTCATCTACTTTATCCACAGATGTTAGCCAAAGTGGCCATGAATGAGCAGAATCCTGTTTCTGCAGAGTTATCACTTTCACAGCAACATCTTTTGTATAGGTGTCTACTCCAAGGAAAGGCCATCCCTGTGGTCATGGCCATTGTCATGCTGGCACATTTCCTGGCACATCATTTGAGGTCATACAACACACCAGCATCTAGCCAGGCTCATGTTGCATCTGTGCATCCTCTAAAAGAGTGAAATCTAATGGGTGAGGACATGCACAAGATGCTGGACCCTCTTCCATGCATGCCTTGGACTTGTCCAGTAGAACTAGCTACAGTGTTCTACCAACTCCTGAGGTTTTGTTTCTGCAGACCCACAGTCTCACCACAATGGCCCCAGTATATCTCACACTTCAGCTGACCCTGGCCCATCTCAGTGTAACACTCCCCATACCAGTGCAGGCACTTCACATAAAAGCACTTTTTTGCATACTCATCCACACTCACGCATGTCTCTGTGAAAGACAAGAAGTCCTGTACTCCCTTCCCCATCTGTGCAAATGATGATAACTTTTCCCTGCCCTTTATACATTATTATTTGCGTTACATATGTCTGATGTAAATGTATGTGTAAACACAGCCTGGTATTGGTTTTGCATGCATCATTTTACTATAGTGCATCTACATAATTCTTGTACAGTTATGTTGTAAAGCTATGTGCATTCCACTACATCTTTGTTGTGGTGCGGCATACTGCCTGCCTCTGTCTGGCATGATTATCTCCTGCTGCTGGCTCCTCCCCTAACTCCTCATCTGATTCAGTCTCCATTGCCTGTTATGCTTAAAACAGCTGGCCCTGGAAGAGTCCACCCTACTGTAACTGCTTCTTAAGCATAATACTGTGTAGTATTGCATACACAGACACAACTTTTGCACATGAGGCAGGGTCATACTCAGGACACCACTGGAGGAACCCAGGTAGAGAAAGAGTGTCTACAGCAGCCCACACATTCGCAATAATGTTTCTGGTTTGTGACAGTGCTTGGTTGTGTACTTGGTCTATTTGCTTTTGTGAATTTCTTATGGGTGTCTTCAACCAGGGTTCCAGGGTATAGCCAGCATCACCAACAAATGCATATACAGAAAAATCACCTCTCACATACCTTTGGTACAGGTCACAAATGTGCCATATGTGGGAGTTGTAATATCTGCTTTGATGACCTCCACACACATTGTAGATGATACCTTATGCATTACAGACCACCTGGCACTCGATGGAGTGGTACCGTTTGTGGTTCATGTAGTTCAAGTTCATGAGGTGGGGCCTTTATTTCAATATGGTTGCAGTCAGGGAAACAAACTATATCATATAACTTCCACATGGCATTGGCTCTCTCCTCTCAGGTATGTGGAAACCACATATGTTTCTCCACATGCTGAAGCATGACATGGAGGAATTGATGCAGTATGCTTAAGGCAGATGCCTGAGATACCCCATTGTCTCCACAGCAGGTTGTTGAAAGTTCATTGTAGCTAATATACATAAAACTACACATACCTTAGTATCCACTGAAATAGGTAGCACATGACTCCCATGGGGCTGCATATGAGGTCAACATATTTCCTCGGCTTGTTGGATGGTGTTCCTATCAATACAGTTCTGGTGACCCTGTGCAACTAGGGGAGAAGTTGTAAATGGTCATACATCACTGCTGCAATAAGATCCTCCTGTAGCTACACATTTACTATGACTGCGGCAACCCATAGCATTATTCCATGTTGTACTCAGTCTGAACATATAACAGATTTACAATAGTTGCTTGGCAGTTAAATGTTTTTGAATCTCTCTGCCATCTTGTTGTATCATTATCATACACAGAGCCTCATTATGTAATCATTAGTATATAGCATGATTGATCATGCTATTTGGGCTAGCTTTGTTATGTAGATGGGTTTTCTGAGTTACACACACCCTTGAACAAATTCACTTTGTGTGATGCAGCAATGTTTTATGAGTCATTCCTTCTCCTTGTTCTATTATTCTCATGTAAAATTTTGATTTGTTAACAGAATTAATTTAAACATTTTTGACATTTTTTTAGTTTTAAAGACAGAGCAGTGTTAGAGACTTAACGGGTTGTATGTTCAGTTGAATTAATATTATAGTACTGGAATTACAGTGCAATTTTTGTGGGGGGATAGTACTCTTGAGATGCAGTTCTTCAAATGAGACATAAAAGTGATGTAACGTGATTACACTTGAGTTGCATAAATTTCTGGAGGTTGACTGTCCACTCATACCAGTCATACAGGGACTCCCCAAGGTTCATAAGGACCCCCACCATCCACCAATGAGACCTATAGTGGCAGGGAGGAGTTGGGTGACAGAACCCATGTCCTTGTACCTGGAAAAGTTCCTAAGACCAGTTGTGGACAAGATACCACATGTTCTAAGAGACACAAACCAGTTTCTTATTGAATTATATGAAGAAACAAGGTTACTCTCTGTAGATTTTGAGTATGTGTTTGTAACCTTAGATGTACAATCACTGTTTACCATGATTCCAAATGAAGATGGTATTAGCTGTATACACCACTCATTGGCAAGGTACACTGAACACAGTAACAAGTTTATAGATCTTTTGTGGTCACTTTTAGAAGCTGTCCTTGAAAATAACATTTTTATGTTTAGTGAACAGGTCTACATCCAGTGAGATGGCGTGGCTATGGGCACGTCTTGTGCCAATAGCTACGCCAACTTGGTTATGGCCATTTGGGAGGGAAAGGAACTTTTCCCTTTAAACAGCTTCCAGAATTACGTTTGTTTTTACAAACGATTTGTGGATTACCTGTTTTTATTATGGACAGGAGGAGAGGAACGACTTGTAGAGTTCCTAGATGAGATAAATGGGCTCACTAATTATTTGAAGTTTACCATGGTTACTTCAAACACTTGTATAGCATTCTTGGACGTCTTTGTGGAGAAGTTAGGGGATGGGACCCTGAATACTGGTGTTTATAGGAAGCCATGCCACAGGAATACACTTCTGCATAGGAAGACTATGCTCCCTAGGTATGTGTTTAAGAATGTGATCAAAGGTCAGGTTATGAGAGCTTCTAGGATCAACCCCCACTGATGGGGGAATTCAGAATGAGTTGAAGGGATTGCAAGATAGGCTGTTGGCTAGATCCTATAATGTGGATGAAGTATGTGAGTGTTTCGAAGGAGTTGAAGCATTGAGGTGTAGCAGTTCCCACCCTTACTTTTCATCAAATGGCCTGGGTATAAACCCAGTTGAGAAACCCTCACATCCAGAAGTTAAGAAATAGGATGTATCGACAGTGGATCCAACAATTAAGGAGCTGGTAGGTGACCATCCTACTTTCATGTATAAAAATAAGAACAATTTAAAGAGACTTCTATGCTACTCGAGAGCTAGCAGTGGTCTTGGTGCCATTGATTCACAGTGTACCAGTCGCTGTGGTAGATGCAATTTTTGTGATTACATCGATGACAGCACAATGTTTATACATCCAGTCACGAAGCATGAGTTCAAATTTAGTGTTAGTGCAGATTGGTTGACAGAACATGTTGCCTATCTGGCAAGCTGTATAATGTGCTCTGCATATTACATTGGGAAGACAGACAGAAAGTTAAGGGACAGAATAAGAGAACATGTCTATCAGATTCATATAGTCTCAGATATCAATGCACTTTCCAAACGTGTCCAAGAGTGTGGCCACCAGCATAGTTTTAAGTTTATGGTGATCCAGACTATTAGTCCCAGTAGTCAAGGAGGGGACCTTAGAAACTTCACTGGGAGATGTGAGCTTAAGTGGATTATTAGACTTAGGGCCAACACAACCCCTGGCCTGAGTGATAAGGCACCCCTGAAACCCTTATTAAAAGCACGTAGGCTTATAGCCAAATAATTGGTAGAGTAATGCCTCTGTGCCGACACATGCATATCATTTTTCAGCATGAGAATTAATGTGTGTAGTCTGTTTGCATGCATTATATATGCGTCATTATGGAACATGTTTTTATGAGCATTTTTGTGTTACTTTATGTTTTGACGACACATGCATATCATTTTCAGTATGATAATTGATGTGTGTAGTTTGTTTGCATGCATTATATATATTCCTCATTATAGAACACATTTTTATGAGCATTTTTTGTGTTACTCTATGCCTTGAAAGAGCAAAGTTCCACTATATGTTTGGGTTTTAGTTATGTTCTACACATTTATCATGAATAATTATTTTTAAACTATGTAGTTAATGCATTTTATGTTTTTAAATTATCATATATTTGTAAATAGTACACTATATTTTTAGTCTTTCTGTGTGAGATTCTTTTAGTGAGAATACCACTTTAATGAAATTGAATGAATTAGCTACATGTTGGATTAATCAGTTGTTTAATTGGTATACTATGGAAGTATAAAAGTAGAATTATTCTTGTCTTCCAAGTTTTAATGGTCTGAGGAAGCCTGAAGGGGTGAAAGCGCTTACCAGTGCACAAATAAACTGAGTTTTTATTCCAGTTTCCACTGTTCCTGTCTTCGATACTTGTGTGGAAGGAATTTATATGCTGTTGAGTATTTGTAGCCTTTGAAAACTAAAAACAAAATGATAGCAACAGATAACACCAGTCGTTGTTAAAATAAAATTCTTTACTCGTTAGTGCTTTCATGCACACCGAATGGATGCACTTCTTCAGACAAGTTTTGAAACACTTACACACCAATTTATATATTATAAAAACAGCCAATAAATCAATTAATTACAATTAATTATAAACAGCCCTATCTATTATTCTTAATTTCTATTAAATTAATAATTTAATAGAAAGGTAAAATAATTAATATATCACATTACATACATTAAATACATTAAAGAAACCAAGAAATATTGCCAACATACAAAAGAAAAAGAAAAAAGGAAGAGAAAAATTCTCTTGCCTTCCAAATAAATAATGAAAAATGTTGACAGACAAAACATACCCTCTACAGCAAAGAATCTTCGACAAGGGATAATAAACAATTAAGGAATATATTATAAGTAACACTTTGTAAGATCCATTGAACTCAAAAAATGGTCTAAAAAAACAAATACATATACTAAACTTGAAGGACATTTATCTGTCAAGAGCTTTCAGTTTAAGTAAACATTTTATAGAAGTCATGTCGTTAATCCCGGGATATACATATGCATTAGTTTTAAGTTGCCAAATCAATTCATGTTCCTGTAGTTTTAAATGCCATGGCCCTCCCCGAGGATTTTTGTAAACTTTCTCAACTACATTAAACAGAAAACTATGTGTATTGTTTTCAACTATGTGTTTTGCCAAGGCGTTGGAAACAGTTTGTTTTGAAATGGCGTATAAATGCTCATAAATACGCTGTTTTAACTGACGTTCCGTTTTCCCTAAATAGAATACGGAACATATTTTACATGTAGCGAGATAAACAACGCCTTGGCTTTCACAGTTACACTTATCATTGACATGGTATTTTATGCCTCTAATACAAAATGTGGCCCCCACTTGAATGTATTTACAAAAATTACAATGCCCGCACTTATGCATACCTTTATTCATTTTATATGGTATTGTTGGAAGTTCCAAAAGGTTTTTGAGAGAAGGTGCTCTTTTAAAAACAATTCGCGGTTTTAGACCTAGGATTCTGTTAGATTGTTGTTCTTGTAAAATAAATTCCCAATTGTTATTCAAAACACCCCGAATTTGCCTTGCCTTATGATTGAATTGGGTAAGGAAACTAGTATTATAATTAATACTTTTGTTGATTTTATTTTCCATAATTTCTTCGTTGTTAATCAAATTTATGCTTTCCAAAGAAGGAACATTGCACCCCCTCTTAAGGATTGGACCCAAATGCCCACTTTGCCTTTTTCGTTTAACTTCCCAAGTTACTGAACAAATTAATTTATTAGGGTAACCCCTATTTAGAAACATTTCTCCTAGTCGGGAGCATTCTTCGTCGAAAGTGTCTTCACTGGAGCACATACGAGATGCTCGTACGACCTGACCTTTAACCACCCCTTTCTTCTGAAAAAAGGGGTGGCAACTGGAGAAATGTAAAAATGAATTACTATATGTTGGTTTCCTATATATTTTGGTGTTAAACCTCCCATATTCAATATCTTTCTCAATAATAATATCTAAAAAGTTGATGGAAGCCAACCCAAAATCGTGGGTAAATTCCAAAAAAGTGGAGAGGGAATTCATAATACCAATCAATTCAATAGCTTCTTCTTCAGTTCCTTTAATGATCATAAGGATGTCGTCTTGGTAACGTGTATACCAGATGACAATCCTAACATATAGCTCATGTGAAAATAGAAAAGTACGCTCCCAGAATGCCATCACGGAGTTGGCAAAGCTGCCCCCGCATGGGGAGCCCATTGCCACTCCGGATTGCTGTAAATAAATATCTTTTTTAAACATAAAATAATTATTGTTTAATACTAATTCAAGTAAATTAATTGTTAAATCAATTTCATTCCCTGGACAGCGTTTTAACAACAAAAAATCTCGAACCCACTCTAATCCTATATTTTGGGGAATTACTGTATATAAATCTCTGATATCTGCTGTTAGAAATTTATAATCAGTGTCAAAGGGAATATTATTCAGATGTTCAAGTACATGCCACGAATATTTACATATTTGGGGTTCCGTACTAAGAAACTCTTTCAGTCTATTATCGACCCATTTAGCACTTGGGTAAGTGATAGATTTGCGACCATCTATAATAGGCCTGAAAGGAGGGTCATGAGCATTCTTATGTAATTTCAGAACCCCAAAAATAACCGGGAAAAGCGGGGCTGGCATGGAGAGATATTGATACATTTCAAATGAAATCCTTCCCTCTATGAATAAATCACTCAATGTATTTCTAATTTTTTGGTATGCTTGATTCAGCTCATTAAGGGACACCTTCTTATAGTTTAAAGATGATAACATGATGTTCATCTTGTTTACATAATCATTCTCATGCATAAGAATAGACCCCCCACCTTTATCTGGTTTCATGACTCGTAGTTCGTACACCCTTGCCCAATTTATTAGGTTAATGTCGTTTGCATTCAAGTGTTTATTTGACTTGTATTCATTACTTAAACTTCGAAAATGAATTTCACAAATTTTTTCGAATAATAGTAAATTTTTGTCAAGAGGAGGATTATAAACACTTGCCACCTGTTCATTACTTAATGAACCACTACAATTTCTTAATAACATTTGTAGGTTCAATTTGCGTGTATACAATTGTAGCCTTTGTTTGCTTCTTTACCATCTTTATTTTACTTTAAATTTTTGATGATCCTGTAATAACTGAGTGTTGCAAATTCCAAAATGGACTGCTATACTTGTAATAAATAATTAAAAAACTTTTATACCTCTAAAGGTAACTGAATATCCTAATTTATACTACACTCCCTATATCACTGACCTTAACAAACATATTGTTTTGATTAACTATTGGTATTCATTAGATAGCAAAGTTAGGAAGGGAATAAATATTTTACATTAAAAGAGACGTTAATGAGACATTAATTTACAGGTTTTCATTTTATTATAATTTTCTGCTAGACTTTGAAAGTCTTTTATATCATCCTTAATTTTACTTGCTTTAAGCAAAAGTAAGCAAAGGATAGTCTAGTAATATTTTTATTACCGGAGCAAGAATGCTGGAAATTCCATGTATATAATTAATCAATTTAATTTAGTTGTTTACTATCGTTATACATTTTTTGTTATACATGAAAGTTTATCCATTGCTTCAAAAAAATCAGAAGAGGCAAAGTATTATTTTGCTTATTAACATAAATTTATATTAAGAATTATTCTCCTAAGTCATTCTAATTTATTCATGGATTTAATCTTATCATTAAACATCAATGGGATAAATAATCCAAGGAAAAGTTCAACTTTACATCAGTACATATAATACATTTCTTGCTGCCATCCTACATAACTTCCCTGACTATAGTTACTCTCTACAAGCTAACTTATCTATGAACAACCACCTATAGTCTTATAATGCCTAGCAACAAATTATAAGAACTAGCATATTTTCTGGAACTTAATTTGTCTGAAATTAATTTTGTTTCTTAAATGCATTGTACTAATTTGCTCCTGCAAATGCTAAATTTTATGTAACTTTGTTACTTTGTAATTTTCTAATTCTAACATACTTGTAATTTTTGTAATCTTGTAAATTGTAATATTTGAACTTTTTCTGAAGCTTTTCTCCCCAGGACTCCATTGAAAATGGGCTCCTTATGGCCCAATGGACCATCCTGGCAAACAAACTGCAAATAAATAAAATAAATAAATATAAACACAAATAGTGCTCAAGTTATATTTCTCCAAGAAACACATAGTAAACTTTCAGATAAAGATATCTGGAATCCCAATAAATATAAAATCTTGGCACAATCTACATTCAAAAGTAAAAGAAGAGCAGTTTCAATATTATAGGAAAATGATCTATTTACACCACAGATCATTTTCAAATATGAAGATCAAAAAGGTCTATTGTCTCTCATAGTAATAAATTCTAACAATAGAATATAGGTCCGAGCAAATCTGTATTGGTTCCTGAAATTTATATCATACTCATCAATCTTAAAAAGCAACTTGATATTGGATGGTGATTTCACTTGTCTACTAAATGATTTAGACTCTATTACTGGGAGGAAACTGAAACTGACTTCTACTTCTATAATCTTCTAAAACTGGATATAATTTCTTAATCTAAAAGATACATTTAGTATGAGAGATAAGGGATATTTAATTTTTACTCATTATTCTTTTTAATCATAGTACCAAAACTAGAATTGCTAGAATGTTAATATCACAAGATGTAATTTTGAAAAATATTAAAATTTAACATTGCAGCTACTGCGGTGGTGGTGCTGCGGTAGCGTTGTTGCCTCACAGTTGCCCTTCGATTCTCAGTTAGAGCGTCTTCTGTGTGGCAACATGCATGAATGGGCCTTCCTTCATTGAAGGTTGTGCATTAGGCCTGGCAAGCCAGCACGTAAAAATCTACTGCCAATCATTAGCGGACCAGAGTTCCGCTTTGGCGACCCCTAACCGGGAAAAGTCGAAAGACACAACAACATTAAAATTTAACATTGCCCCATGTCCCATATCTGATCATAATGCTATTATATTAATATCTGAAATACTGTTTAAAAATTACCATTACTAATAAGAATACTTGCTTACATAACTGAACTAAAATAACTTAAACCATGGGGAAAGGGAAAAAAGAAGAAAAAAAAGAATATAAACAATGGAAGATTTTACAAAGAAAAAATTACATGGAATAAATGCAATAATGGTATGGGACTCACTAAAGGAATACATCTTTGGCAAATCTTTAACCTGATATAAACAAAAATAAATAAATAATAAAATGGAAATCAAAATTAGTTAATATTCAAATTGAACTTCAAAAGGCCAAAGCTAACTTCTGAATTACTGACAAAACCACAATAAAAGAAATAGAAAACTTAAATAAAAAAACACACATATTCTGTCACACAAAAAACAGATCTAGCAATAGAAAGACTAAAGACACTGTAAAAGTTGCAGACTCCAAATCTGACCTCAAAGCAGTGACAAGTGGAGTACCACAGGGTTCCATCCTTCAACCTCTCCTGTTTGGTATCTACTTCTCTGAAGTACAGGCTAACACAGAAGGCCTCTGGCTAATGAAGTGCACAGACGACTGCAAACTAGGAGCCATAGTCAAGTCCCCAAATGATGTGGACATCCTACAGAAGGCCCTCACTGAGACAGATGCCTGGTGTTAGAGCCATGGCCTCAAGCTCAATGCCAAAAAGTGCAGTGTCATCCCCTTTGGTAAAAACTCTGTACCCATGAATTATCACATAGGCAGCAATCTACTTAACACTGAATGCCTGATAAGAGACCTTGGGACCCAGGTGGACAGTAGTCTCTCCTTTGATAGTCACATCGCCACAGTAGTCAGGGAGTCCTTCTATGTGGCACACCTCATCATAAAAGGGTTCTCATCCATGAAAAAAGAGGTTATTGTTCCCCTCTACTCGTCACTCATTAGACCCATTATAGAGTACAACGCCCCTTTTGGAATGTACCTCACAAGACATCTGCAGCAGCTAGAAAGACCACAGAAGTACCTCACAAAGAGGATTACTGGCCTCAAACAAATGCCCTACACTGACCGCCTCAAACAACTCCAGCTTTACTCCATAACATATCGCCTACTCCGAGGTGATCTCTGCCTAACATATAAAGATATGCCAAACCCAGAGCTGTTGGACATGCTACACCTAAAGAAATCCCAATCCCTCTGAGCTACATGCTCTAGGGACCTAAACCTTGTCACCACAATAAATAGGACATGCTGGAGGGATAGATTCCTGTCCCAAAGACTTCCTATACTCTGGAACAAGCTACCCATCTATGTCAAGCAAAGTTCTTCATTAGCACTCTTCAAGAAAAATCTTGATGAGTGGATGGGAAATAGAAAATACACCTTGGGGATCACTTCTGTGTCTCTGCTGGACAGTGGCATAGGAAAATAACTTTTTTGGGTGGCATAAGCTATGGAACCTTGCTGGCTAGGCTTATGTAGGCCCTTGGGCTGATAACCTTCTACCTACCTATGAACCTAAAAACAACCACTATTGCCATATCTCTAAGCCATATGCACAACCTATGCAAAAGCATTAAAATGCAATCAAAAAACAGCAATATTCTAGAAATAAAAAAATATAAAAAATAATAAATCATAGGATCATAGATTAGTACTAGGCTAACTGCCCTTGTGGGCCATTTTAAGCCTATCCATTTACCCCATGTGAGAATCAAACCCTGCACTTTGTGTCTATAAGATAAACATCTTAACTAGTATGCTAACCTCCCAGTTAAGTAAAACAATCCTGGGCTTGTCCGGGGTTTGAATGCAGGACCTCTCACACCCAAAGCAAGAATCGTACCCCTAGATCAACAAGCTACATGTACTGACACTGGAGATATTCTTGAAGCATTTAGGCAATATTATATGTCCTTAAATCCAGAAATAAAATATACTGATGCTAGCTTAAACATACATTTTGCCCACTCAATCCTACAAAAAATCACCAGAATTGAAAGAGAATCCATATAAACAAATTGCTTATAATGAAGTGTGAAATAAAAGGGAGTGGGAGGTTGGCGTAATGGTTAAGGTGCTTACCTTAGAAACATAAGGTGCAGGGTTTGATTCTGACATGGGGCAATTGGCTAGGCTTAAAATGGCCCATAAGGGCAGGTAGCCTACTACTAAACTATGAACCTATATTCTAAAACATAAATCAATTCCTCCAATTATGTTCTTCATATAGTCCCATTTCACTTCTAAACAATGATTATAAATTTTTTATGTCAATTTATACAGATAAATTGAAATAGCCTTTATCTCAGTTAATCGGTATAGATCAGACTGGTTTATATATTAGAGGCAAACACATGACAATATTAGAAGATCACTAACCCTTATAGGCATTATAAATGATAAAAATGAAGAAGATCTTTTCATCAATCTAGATATTGAAAAAGTGTTTGATTCCCTAAACTGGAATTATCTGTTTAAAATGCTAGAATTACTTGATATCTCTTTACAATTTATATATCTTCTAACAATCATATATAAAAATAATAACGTTTATGTAAAACTAGGGCTATTTACTTCTGAATTTATTAATCTGACTAAAGGAACTAAACAGGGGTTCCCATTTGCTCCTATCCTATTCGCTATAGCTATTGGCATTTTAGCAATCTCGATTTCTGTCAATCCAAATCTCAAAGGTATAGAGACTTTAGATAATTATAACTCTAAGATCATGTCATTTGCTGATTATATTTTATTAACATTTCAAACATAGAATTAACTCTATAAAAATTAGATTCCACTATTAAACACCTTCAATCATATTCAGATCTCCACTTTAATAGCAAAAGAAATCAAAGTATTTGCATTTAAACAAGAAAAGAAAATTCCAAGTAAGTAAAAATAGTATTTTGGGTAACTTAACATCAACACTGGAATATTTAGGCATCACAATAAAGAAAGGAAACAAGAAATATAAACTATTAAAAGTATTGAAATAATCTCAACTCTAACCTCTAAATGGAATACAATAATAGTATCCATTAAAGATGGACTACAATTAATAAAAATGGTCCTTTTTCAAAAAATATAAATAATAAAAGCATTATCCCTTCCTCCAGATAAATCACAAACAAAAAAAATAAACAAGTTACTATTAAAATTACTTTGGTACCCCAAGAAAATCAAGAACATCTTTACAACATCACATTAAACATGGAATTTAGGATAGATAACCTTTCCAGGCCTAGACACCTTTGCCAAAGCAACAATTTTCAAAATCATATTCAATTGGATAGACTCTAACTATAATTCCAGTTGGAAACTTTTCATTTATCACCTCTCAATACAAAAAAAAATGTACAATAAATATTAGCAGTTTTGCTACAAATGATTTCTTCTGGCACTACCTTTGTAATTATATTCAATGTCTGCTTCTAAGTCATCTACTTATATAAATTGTATTCTGAAAATGTTTAGAAATGCAGTTTTTGGTAACATAGGCTTGAAACTGTGGTTTTAAACAATCATCCCTTTCAGAATAACTAAAAAAAAATTGATAAAACCTACTTGAGCAAAATCAAAGCTTGAAAAGAAAAACATCTGTTGGCAGCATTGTTTTAAGGACAAGAAAGTAAAAGAGACACAACAACTTTTAAATTCATTTAATATAGATTCTCAAGATTGGATATATTTACAAAACATAAAAATCTATGCCGAAAATAAATGTCTTATTTTCACGCAGTCAAATATAAAGAGATTAAAAAATTAATTCAACTTTTTATGAACTAGTATATAATAAATTTAAAACAGAGAACTTAATTTCCAAACTTTACAATTTGTTCAACATATAGTAATAACCAAAATGACAACTTTTGGAAACACATTACATTAGGCTATAATATAACTCTGTCTGAAGAGAACAAATTTCAGCTTTTGAATTCTGTCAGAAATATGGCTTGGTCTCTTTATTGGCATATTTTTATTCAGGACATTTATATATAGATCCTTTCTAACACTAAATAGAATTGCTAAAATTAGTAATAATAGAAAAATAGGATGTTGGAGATGTACTTAGACTTGTAATGCAGATTGGTCTGACATTTTCTTTGATTGTCCTTCTATAAAATCCCATTGGATTGAAATAGAGGAATTCTTAAAAGCCTTATGGTTTGACACAATTTCTCTAACTAAGCTAGTAATTTACTTATATATAAAAAATCACTAAATGATTGATGAAATTATTATCTCTTATGGACAATTCTAGCAGTGGCAAGACAAAAGCATAACCAAAAAATAGATAAGGACTACTCCGCCACAATTTCAAGAATTCCTGGTTTCTCTAAAAGAAAATGTCACCAGAGAGATCAAAAATTAAAGAAAGCATACTTTTCCAAAATCTTTTACCAAATATCCTTGAATTAAGGTGCCATCATTTATTGACTTATTCCAACAAAACACTGCCCCTTAAAATTGAAGCTGCTAGTTCTGTTCAAAATTCCATCTGTGAAACCTCTTCTACTTCTGGACTTAATAATATTGAAAAATAGTACAAAAAATACAGAAATGCCAGCAGATACATTTTAGGCTCTTCTCAGTAACAGAAAGAGATACAGCCAAGACACACAGGAAGTAGATCCTTTGTTGAAGCAAACTGAAGATACTGACATTTTACAACAATGTAGATTCTTACTTCCTTTTTGTTTTGTTGCAGTTAAGCCCCATGGACAGATATCATTTTGAAGGAAGTTATTGCTCTGCTTGGAATTACTATACCATACATGAGAGATCTGGCACTTTTTACTGGGGAATCTATTTATGACTCAAATTTAGAAACTGAATCCATTCTCCAAACATATTCACTGAGTATCAAAAATGATCAAGCACTACTCCTTGGTTGCAGATCCAACTTTATGATTTGCCTCTAAATAAGACAAGAAAAACATAAATTTGGTCCAGAGACTCTTTTATCCTGGAAGAACATGTGAGAAAGGAATTAAGTTGGCACTGTGATGTTATGAAACCTTTATGGAAAATTAAGGATGCAATGGGACAGTGAACTGGAGTTGGGAAAGTATTGTGGATTTATCAGTGGTTGATGGACATTTAAAACGTGTTAACAATAAAGTTTATGTAAAAAGCAGTACATGAGTTGTTTGATTTGCTGACAAACTAAATATTGCTTTTTTGTAGGAATCTGGGGCAGTTGAAAAGTAACTATTATGATTTAATCTGTATAGAGTGTAGGCAACAGGGTCATAATAGTGTTCTGTGTGAAAATATGTACAAGATGTGGCAGTATTGAACATTTTAGTTTGATTGCCATAAAATAATGTAGTAGAAAAAAAATAAATGAAATTTCTGATTTAGACCCTTTTAGGAAGAATTTTTTCATGACACCACTCAACCTGAGGTGGAGGGAGTTGTGTTAAGAAGTCTGTTATAAATTCTGTTTTGAGTTAAATGTGGATATGCATTCCAAAGAAAAAAAGGTACTGTCAATGATACTGCAAAGAGGAGTTGTCTCCCAATGAAAAATATTTAGAAAGAAATAGAGAAAACTAAAAATGAAAAGACTATCTAAAGGTAATAATGGGCCTTACATGTGGAAATTTTAAAACATAATATGAGTAATTGGATTAACCCTGTTAGAAAATAGGCCATAGTCCAGTAGGTAACAAAATCTGTTGTGATATTTGTTTAGTATGTGATGTCTGAAGAGTTTCTTAAAAAGAGCAAACTTGTTTAGATGCATATTTACATAGCAAAGGATATTGGTCCTTTGGCTCAGGTCTCTGTTCTGGTCTAGTGACTTTCAGTTTGAACAAATAAATAAAAATGCTGCTCATTCATGTGACAGAACCAGGCAGGGTATTAATATTGGATTTTATATATCAAGAGCATAGATGGAAAATAATACATGTTTATGCACACTTGTCCAACTAAAAAAAGCAGTTGTTGGATAGTTTAGACCTATGGTTGACATTTAAGAGGATTCTTATTTCAGGTAGAGACTTTAATTCCAGTTCATGGATAGGAAAAAATAGAAAATGTAAAAATGGTGATATAAGAAAATGCAAAGATTTACATAAAATACATTCTTTAAGTTAACAGGTCTGCATCATTACACTTATAAATGGAATAACAGCTGTACTGAATAGATTATATTTTTCAAAGTAGTAATTTGCATGAAAAAGACAATCTGTGGGGAATTGCTCTTCAGATCACATGGTTTTATGAACATGTCTGGAGATAGAGAAATCAAAATGTCACCTTTCTGCACTTTTTTAAATATAAGTTATAAGACACTATTTTTATACTATATCAAATGAAACCTTACATGGACAGAGTTTGAAAAGACAATCCAGATTTAAAGTTTGCCTATGTGTCTTTTATAAAATAGTGGTAATATAAAATACTGGTTTTCTTTAAAGAGAAAATTAATGTAATATAAATTATGTTTGACCTGAGGCAAACTGATGGAATTTGAGCAACATCAAACTTTATTGCAAGAACATGATAGAGCAATTTTAGAAAAAGAAGGCACTATTTTTTTAATAAAGTTACAGAAATATAAAGAAAAAAAGTAGCATTATGGCATTATAATTTGGAAGATATATTACCATTTTACCAAACAGATAAAATAAAGAATAATGTTATGTCAAGGGTATTTACTAAAGAGGGGGTTGTACTTACAGATATGCTACAACTTAAGCAATTGGGAAAGCTGTACTATAAGAAGAAATATACAAAAATGACAGATGAAGATTCCTCATATATAAAACCTGTTCCTTGGATTTTGAATAATACAAGTATTGTATAAACCCTTTTTATCAGTGGAATTGAAACTGGCCCATAGGATGGTTCAAATC
This sequence comes from Protopterus annectens, assembly GCF_019279795.1. Classification (NCBI taxonomy): domain Eukaryota; kingdom Metazoa; phylum Chordata; order Ceratodontiformes; family Protopteridae; genus Protopterus; species Protopterus annectens. The sequence continues at coordinate 948,198,720 of NC_056747.1, forward strand.
AAGTCTTCCCTGAGAATAGATGAAATACTTTATTTTTATTATAAAATGTTAGAAGAATGGCAAATACACAAGTCATTAATGACTGGGTATTTCAGGGAGTGTCAACTGATGTGAAACAATTTTGCTATTTATCTTTATTAAATTTCAGATAGAAAGGGAAAGAAAGAAAATCTTGATAAGCTGAATTTTGACTAGAAATTATTAGCATATATGTTTCACTTACTGATACAATGAAACACTTACTGACATCTGACTTACTATCAGAAATACAGGAATTAACTGGTAACCAGAATGTATCAGGAATACTGTGGACTGTAAAAGAGTATATGAGAAGAGTACACCATAATGAAGAACGTGGGTTACTAGGTAGATTATACACAGAAAAGAATTGAGATTCTGTTTCTCAAACACATGTGATATATACATGTGTGTATATATATATATATATATATATATATATATATATATATATATATATATATCAGCTTTAGGGCTTAGCACAAAGCTTGTTTGTTGGATTATACATATTTATGAGAATTCTTATGTAAAACTGTGCTTTAATTGTATTTTGGGTAGATTAACACATATAGAGGGAAACAATGAACTCACAAACTAGCTGAACCAATAAAATAAAAGTAAAAAATAAAAGTTACTTGAAACTAAAAAACACAATTATAGTGACAGAATAGTATTAAGTGCTTTCAATGACACTGGAACATCATCAAACCATTGCCATTATATCACTACAAACTTAAATATTAAATCAATAATTAACATTAATTCAATTCAATTAATGCTTTAACCCTTTCCTACTAAGCACAGTTTTATAATTTCCTTTACCATTCAAACCTATGAACATACAGGCATTTAACCTAACCTGCCAGCAGTATTTCTTCCAATCTAAATAATCTTAGGCCACAAAACTATGTTCATAGTTATTAACACTATCAATCACACTAAACATAAAACATATTGTTTTCCCTAGTATTAACAATATTCAAATGATTTTTCACAAAATGTTTGGTCAAAGCATTACCCAATCTAATTTTGCAACAACATGGAAATGCTCATATATCAAAGCATTCAATTCTAAATTGTTCTGCCTATATAAAATGCATGGCAAAATAGGCATAACCCGATATAAACCACAAATTTAGATCTACAAGCAAATTTATTATTCAACTGAATACTAAAATTCCTACTCTTAACAAATAGATCATAGGTGACAGATCATAGGTTCGTACTAAGCTAGCTGCCCTTGTGGGCCATTTTAAGCCTAGCCAGTTACCCCATGTGAGAATCAAACCCTGCACCTTGTGTCTGCAAGGTGAACACCTTAACCATTATGCCAACTAAAATAAACCTACAATAATTACATGACTGACACTTGAACATTCCCCCATTCAACTATCTGTCTTGTGATCTTTCTTAGAAAACAAATCCTTCAGATTCTTACCTTTTTTATTTACAACGTGGAGAATTTCCAATTACCTGTTTTAAATTTGGGAAATTCATAAGGCATTTCCAATTGTTCCTAACCAATTCTTTGATCTTTCTTTCATCTACAGATTTACTTAAACAGCAAGCTATAATAAAATCTTGTTAGACTGATTTACAACCACATCACTGCCCGGGATTCATGAAGCTCGGTGCAAGGTCGGAGTTAGGCTTGTGCCAACCGTGCAGCGTGTAGATGGCGCAGTAGCACCATATGCATATTAATGAAGGTGCACTGCCGCCACAGCCACATGCATAGGAAATGAGCGAGAGTGCATAGGGCGTGTCGAAGTGCCACACGGAGGCGTAAAAATGTCGGCTGTCGACGTGCAACCTAAAATGCTTGAATATAACAATTTGCCTGCAATAGTAATCACACCTGTCAGTGTCCGTGGATACTGAAATGTATGCAAAACATGCAAGACAGTTCTTGAGAACACAAAATTAAGAAGCAAACACAAATGCACGGTAGCGAATATCGAGTCTCCATCCCTCGAACAAATGACATTTAAAACCGTGTGCCCGTATTCTAACGCAGTGTAGATAGTTATACCAAGTGGAAGTGAAACGCATCATGTTAGCGCGCCGCCAATAGCTACGTCTAGCCCAATGGTCAGGGTTACCACCTGTCCCACATTGTGAGGGATAGTACACAGCTGGGCAGTTGTGTCCATACCAAAACCAGTATAAATGTAAAATATCCAGCGACCGTATGACATAATTATATCCCACATCACATGTAATAGTCACATACAATAGGTATGTCCGTATGTAACATACCACATGTGACAAGAAATAGAATAAGCAAGAAAGCGAAACAGAAGGAGCATATAAACTGCTACAACAATAAGCTAACATGTAGGCAGAAAACAAAAGTATTATCCGTAGTACTGACCGCGGGTATGTGTTGTCCTGTAAAATCTGATGTGTGTCCGGAATAAATCCCATCCTGGCCATATGAAAAGGTGGCAACCCTACCAATGGTCAGAGCATTCGGCCAAAATCTTCCCATATGCGGTCCAAGCCGTTCTTGTCAGGATGTGTCACAGTTGAACGGGTATTACCCGGGTGTACCTACCATGTCATGAAAGGTAAGTATGTGCATGTACCTATGTGTGTGATGTACAGCATGTGGAAAGTGAAAAATGCCAGGGTAGTCCACACAAGCATTCAGGTACCTGACATATGTAGTGTATGCAATGTGTTCCCTTGACTGTCTCATGGGCCATCAACCAAAGAAGGGATGGATGGAGTGTCAGGAATATGTGTGTGGGGGGCGGGGTGGGTAATGGTATAATCCACAAAGGCGAGACTGTGTTGGATGCACAATAGGTGAACTGGAGGTGTATGAGGGAGCAGCGGGTGAATCAGAAAGAAACACAAAGAACAAGTATACACATCTGCAATACAACCTGACAGGCCATACTGTAGAACACAATCACACAAACATATGAATATTAAAATGTGTGATACACATGTACAGAAACGTCACCGGTACATACCCACAGAATGGTCTGGATGGAACTGGCCCATCCAAATGCAACACACCTGGATGCATAATTGAATACCTATCATCCCCTCCACAGAACACAACCCGCCCCCATACCTGAACGTCCACCAAATCCAGCCATACTTGGGCTACTAGCTTGCCGCAGCCATATCTACACATAGTGACCACTACTCATATGTAGTAGGCAGTGTCACCCTAGGCAGTGTCAGGATTGCAAACTATGTATCCCTTGCATGTAAAACCCTAACACATTTTCGCAAATCCAAAAGAATGGACGGTATTTGGTTTGTTCAGTTTTTGATATCCCTCATGGGATAAGTAACCTGTGTAAACATCAGACTTGGTATCATGACACGATGTCCAGTCTTGTAGACATCTGGACACAAGCTGAATGTGCAGTAGTGGTGCACAAGACTGTTCAGCCTCTAGACGATCATGCAGAACCTACTACCCAGGATTAAACACCTGCCCGTGACTCACGTCTCCCCACATGAATAATCGAGAGAATATATTGTACACATTCGCATAGTGGCACTTGGAAATAGGGTGATTAAGGCACTGACGTAAACAGGGTACCTCCTGACCCACTGTGTGAGGGACAGTCACTGTTTGGGTAGGTGTGTCCTGACCAAGAATGATACAATGGCAAATGTCCTGTGATTTTAGGAAATAACTATGTACCATACTTCATGTAACAGTTGCCTAAAGCAGTCATGTCTGGATATAAAATACATAATTCGTACAAGAAACAGAATAAGCAACTAAAGTGCTAAAGGAATAGGCTCTCAGCTAGGAAAATATTGAATGTTCTAAACTCTGCACTGACCGTGGGTATGTGTTGGCCTAAACAATCTGGTGTCTCCAGAATATATCCCATCCTGTACATATGAAAATGTGGCAACCCTACCAATGGTCAGAGTATTCACACAATAACTGGCCAGCCTCTTAATCACTCACAAAGCCAGTGACCTTTGGAGGAAAGGTGTTGAATGAGAATGACTAATGACAATAATTAAGAGTAATAGATGCTTTTAACTGCAGAAAATAAATAGTAATACAAATCTGTCAACTCGTTCCAAGTTAATAATACTAATATTGTAGAAGTGTCCATAATTGTCCCTGATTTGTCATTGCCTTGTCCCTGTCACTGTTGAAATTAGTCCCTGAGTATCACAGAGGTCCGTACACTTATGTACACCAACCAACTGTCACATTTGTTGACAGTACTATTGCATACCTGTAGTGAATGCATAAGGGATGTCCAGAATAATATTCATCGTATATATAAATGAATGAAATAGTCAAATGTGAAGGGAAAGACCAGTGGAAACACCCCCCCCCCCACACACTGTATTATGTAGTGGAACCACCCCCCACCCTA
>NC_056747.1:948205607-948278107 GCF_019279795.1 Protopterus annectens
CATGGATAATGGGGTCCCTTACGGGACACCAAAAATTCACTTTACATGTGAACCCATGGTTATCGATGCGAGCAGGATGTAGGTGTACATGGAACAGTAGGTTGTGCAAGTGTAATAACACATGGGTTGACAAAATGTACGACATGTGTCCCGAGACAGGGAGAGTGGTCAATGTGTAGGGGTGTGCTCATACCCCAGCTGCGCTCACAGTAAGCATTTGTCATGAGTGCTGTAGAGGGGTGCCAGGTAGGTGAATCATGGGTATGCAATAATGGGCCTAAGTGTGCAGGTGCTGGTTGGCAGAGATGTAGTAGGCCTGCCCAGTGGAAGTAATTAATATTTCTATGTGGGCATAGCAGACACCTATACCTCCCAAACCTGAAGAGCACATCTACTGGATAGTCTGTAAACCATTGGGGGAACACATAGGGACTATATCAGTGCCGTGTACCCGATTAGCATGGACATCCATATTTATGAATCAGAATGTAACAAAGTCCAACGAAACACTTCCAGAACTAGTGATATTAGGTGAACAGGTGGCGGAATACAGGTAATGACTGATGACAATATGTATGAGTCATAAACAGCATGTACCTCGACAAATGTGAATTAATACATATGCCCTGTGACTGTCAATGTGTCTGGTTAATAGAACCAATCATCTAAATGTGCCCCTCAGGGTGTTATGCAGTGTCCCTGATACAGTGTTCATTCTCCCCCATTGGTATGTAAGGTCTGCTAGTGACGGAAAGCGCATATTCCACTGACCACCTTAGGTAGATGATAGCATAATAGATTTGGATTACCACCTGTTTGCCTTTGTGACGGACACACCACTCTGGGCAGTTGTGTCCTGCAAAATTAATTTTATGGCACATGGCCTGTGATTTTGGGAAAGGAGGTCATATATTGTGTGCAGTGGTGTCATAAAATGATTTTGTTGTATCAGAAACCGCTACATGTTATAGGAAACAGTATTAGCAACTATAATGCTACAAGAATAACCTTAACGTATGCAAACCGGTGAAGTAGTCAGTTTACTACTGGCTGTGCCAAATGTGATAGCTCTACATATAGGGCCTATAGGGCTGCCACCATTCCGAATGGAAAAAGTGGGACCTGCTCTGTAGAAATGTCAGACGTACCAGGGCAGAACATGCCTACAGCCATGCATAGTACAGAACTATGCATATTAGCACAAATCAAAGCTTAGTCTAGCAGCAGTCAAGTTGCTTATGCTACTTCACATAACATATCAACGTGTCATGTATACAATAACCATTACATGCAACTATTACAGACATTTAGAATATAAGAATGTCCTCTAATCAGGACAGTTGCAATGGCTAGAGTATTGTCGCATGACACATATGCCTAATGAGGGACTGTCCCATGCAAAGTGGGAAAGGTGTTACTCCTAGAGTCTCCCGTCATCCAATCTAAAAGGTGGAAAACCTACAATAGGTATGCAGTAGCATGACCTGGCAGAGAGCTGCGTTTCCCAAAGGACATTTACATGTCAGCATTGCAGAGTATCGGTTCCCATGTATCAGCCAGATGGGAGCAGATTGTATGAGAAACACGCATATAATATGATTATGTCACTGGACAGGCCGCCGAGTCCGTACAGTCGAACGCCTGCCATCGCCTAATGGTTAGACATACCCGATACTGTAATCATGTAGTTCGATGTAATAGGCATCGCAAGGGATCGCGCCCACCCAGCGTGAGTGACAAATGTAAACACAAATGTCGGTGCATGTGCAAGTGAGTGAGCGAGCAGGTGTAAGCGTGTTTGTCTACCAGTATGCCAGTAGTGCACTGTTAAAGAAATGTGGAGTCTAAACAAGTATAAGGAGCTGTAACCAGAGGTCAGCAGTGCTTAACACCATGCAAATCCACGTACAACCGCTCCCACCTGCTGGAATGTGCCTTACCCACTCCATATCCAAAGGCGTCATTCTGGCCGCAAACAAAGAACCGTCCTTTGCACATGTTGGTAGCAATACCCTGCACACACAGCTCATGTGAATTACCAATACACCATGGCATATATACAGACAATAGACAGTACAACAAACATACCATACAGCACAGTCATCCAACAGTATAGCAATGTACTGGCAGATATGTCCGGACCACTGGTGCTTGCAGAGCTGGCCGTCCTGTGTTTCAGTGTGTGAGCATGCCCAGTATGACTGTTACGTATGTTGTCGACTGACATTACTGTCATACCTTCACGTGTTTGAGCATGCCAAGTATGGTCAACTGGATCGCATATGTCACATGTCCAGCTAGTCAGTACTGTGGTGCCGACCCCTGCATTGTACACCAAAAGGTGGCATGCTGTGTCTACAGGGTAGCTAATGGTCATGTGGCATTGACAGTTGCTACATTTCTGCACAGCGTGGGGGGACATCCAACTGTATCCACAGTCCTACACAGCACCGGGGGTGGTGCACATGACTCTCACATGTGTACGTTGGAATGGGGGCACAGCTGACAGTTGTACATATTTGCCACTACTGTACTGGTATGCCAGGTACTCCATTTCAGTGTGTGGACCTACCTAAATTGCTGGTTGGAGGCATACCAGTGTACATCAGATCCTAGCTTTAATTACCAGCATAGTGGTGTCGGACGTCCTAGCCTTCACAACCTACATCCAACTGCCTGGCCTGCTGTAGTCTGTGTGTGTGTGTCTGTGGGGGTTGGGGTCATTCATTGGGCATATCCAGAGGCCATTGTATAGCATTTGTCTGTATTGTCTACACATGTTCAGCTGTATGAGACTTATAGGTTCATAGGTTCATAGGTTCATACTAGGCTATCTGCCCTAGGGTATTTATAAGCCTAGCCAGCGTGTGTGTGGCTTTCACCACCCCTTAGGATGAGAATACTATACCCATTAGTTTGCTGTGCCTCTGTCCATCAGTGATACAGAGATGATTCCCGGGGTAAACCTACGATCTCCCATCCACTCATCAAGATTTCTCTTGAACAGAGTCAGTGAGGGGCTCTGCCTCACATGGACTGGGATTCTGTTCCATAGTATAGGGAGTCTCTGGGTGATGAATCTGTCCCTCCAGCATGTCCTATTTATGTCCGTGTTGAGGTTTAAGTCTCTTGCTCTCGTGGCTCTGGTGGATTTGGATTTTTTGAGGTGGAGCAGTGTGAGCTGTATGAACATACATGATGGTCCGCCCATAACCTGCAGTGGGGTAGGACACCCTGTGTACTACTGGCTACTATTGTGACCCCGGTATGTGCTACAGATGTCATGGTGCCACTATGGATGTGTACTGTCTGCTGCCCTAACAGTCAGCCACCAAATTCCCTTGTATGCTCACATCCATACCATAGTGACAGGTAAATACACATTCTAATACAACTGCCAATTGGTAGGTCAATTGACTTACCTTGGGGGTGTTCCAGACCTGAGGATGGTGCTGGAGGGCTGCCTATGTCGGATGCACACAGTGCACTTCCTATACATGGCTGAGCACAGGTAGTGTCATGTTTGGCATCCATTGTACTGTCTGAAAGAGTCAGAGAGGGTGAAATCCCTGGGTACCTACTGTGTCAGTGCATATGCCAAGGGCAGGTCATACTGTGCATGGCCCTTTCGCCTACTGGGCCCAGCTCAGGTAGTTCCTTCTCCAAGTCACACTGTGCCTGTACAGGCCTTGGCATTGGTGGGGGGCTGTGTGGCCCTGCCCCATGCTGTTCCTGCTGCAACTGTAACCGCAGAATCAGATTGTGTAGCATAGCACATACCATAACAATTTGGGTGCATGTAGCTGGTGAATACTGCAGGGCTCCACCAGATGTGTCCAGACACCAGAACCATGACCTGAGCATCCGAAACACATGCTTAATTATATGTCTTGCCTGTGCGTCTGCCTCATTATGGTGTGGTTGTTCAGGTGTGTGTGCATTGCTGATGGCTGTCATCAGCCATGACTCCAGTGGTTACCCAGCATCCCCCACTAGGAGACTGTAGGGGATGTCCGTATTGGCAAAGGTGTGGTACAGCTGCGTCAGATGCCATATATCGGAATCGTCATAGCTTCCAGGGCAGACAGCACACACATTCAGTTTAATGCCCTGGCCATCGCATATGGCCTAGCTGTTGGAGGGTACACCTCTGCAGTTAATGTAGGCCCTACCCTGCTCACTGGGTGGTGTTTTGATGCGTATGTGTGTGCAGGCTACAGCACCCAGTACCCCAGGGTAGTCAGCCATGTGGTGGAAGAGATGCATATTGCTGGTCAACAAATCACGTGTGTTGAGGACATGTACATGCTCACTGGCATGTGGTGACATGGCGTCTGTGAACTGGTGCAATACTCTGGATGCAGATGCCTGTGAGATCCCCATGATATCCCCAGTTGTGCTTTGGGAGGTACCTGTGGCTAGTATACCTAGGCCAACACATACCATGGTATCCACTGTGATGGGTTTCCCTCGGCCTGTTCAATGTGTCAGGTGTGGCCGGCACAGCTCAACAAGCTGCTGTAGGAGGTCTCTGTCCACCCCATAGTGCTCCACTATCTCCAGCTCATGTAGCCCGTGGTAAATTACCCTGGGTCTGTAAAGTCTTATGTCACCTCACTAAGGGCTGTTCGGCAGCATACACATCCTCACCACCCTCAGCCTCCTGCACATGTTGGTCTATGTTGCCTGCTGAAGCCCTTCTCATTTGGTTGGACTGTGTTGAGAAATGTTCCCGCATGTATACACCGGTGGTGTAGAGTGTGGAAAAAAACTGTGGTATGGTGCTTGCTCACATTACCGTAGTGTTCTGGGCGGGCGGGCCATTTAATCTGCTGATTGTGCTGATTATCACCTGTTTGTGCAGCCTGTTCACCTTGACTACTCTACTACTGCTGTTGTCCCTCCCAATTTCACCAGGCAGGTATAGACACACCCCTAGCTTAGGCGTGCTAAGGTAGGAGCAATCCCGAGGCACAGGTCTCCAATGTACGTACAGTATGCCTGACCCCCCTCCCATGCTTTCACCTATATTCGAGCCCTGCACCCGGCTATCTACACACATACACTCCTGTGATCTGCATCACACCCTGGGGATAAACAGGATTCACTATTGTCAACCTCATTTGCATAGTATAGTCTTCTAATGCATAGTTATATGACCCATACTGACCTTCCAAATTAATAACCACTGCTTACTGTCGCTCATATCCATACACAACTGGTTAAAGGTGCCTTACTATCACCGTATTCAATGTCCCTTGGTCTTCCCAGCAACAAGATAACCGGTGTCTACACGACTAGAACCCGGGACCCTGCACACGACAGACAATGTGCTTTACCACTACGCCATGGCAGATATACATACATCCGAGGTGATCTGAGGTGATCACGTACAGATCATCCAGCACAAACATTCAATAGTGCTAATGTCCACATACATATATGTATATATCTATGTCTATCTATATCTATATATATATATATATATATATATATATATATATATATATATATATATATATATATATATATATATATATATATATATATATATATATATATATATATATATATATATATATATATATATATATATAGTTCCGTTTAGAATAAATTGAAACATGCGAAATGCAAACACGACACTGCTGAAAGCGAATCCCGAATGCAATATGCGAATAGCACCAGACAACACGTGCACACACAAATATCGAATAAATCCCGAATGAACCCCAACACTTCATTAAAGAAAGTAAGTATCTCCTGTCCAAAATAATAAATAAATAAGGTATCTGCAGCAAAACAATGCGTGCGGAAACAAAATACACGTCCTGAACTGACCTTCAATACCGTCCACTGCTACTGATCAGTTTTCAACAATCTGCCGAGCCCGGCAAGATTATTGAAAGTATGAGGACTACGGATGTTACGCTTACTACTGATCAGTAGCAATGGACGGTATTGAAGGTTTCAGTTCAGGACGTGTTTGTATTTCGTTTTCCTGCACGACGGTGGTTTTGCTGCAGATACCTTATTTATTTATTATTTTGGACAGGAGGGATACTTCTACTTTCTTTAATGAAGTGTTTGGGGTTCATTCGGGATTTATTTCAATATTTGTGTGTGCCGTACGTGTTGTCTGGTGCTATTCGGTATATTGCATTCTCGGGATTCTTGGCTTCAAGGCCCAGTGTCGTGATTTTATGCTTCGGCATATTTCAAGGCTTTAAACGGGAACCATATATATATATATATATATATATATATATATATATATATATATATATATATACACATACATACATACATACACATATACATATACACACACATACGTAGATATTGCATTTATATCACAACAGCAGACCACATGACACCAAAGCATTAGACAAGAATGAAAAGGAAACCACATGTGCCACCAGCATTATGTAGTGGTGTTACTATCAAGGAAAGTGTGTTTTGTTGCATCACATGGGTCAGACTGTATTAAGGGTAAGAGTAGGGCTACATTTACTCACCAGATCTATTGGCGAATGTATGTGTTGACAACCCATTGTCTTGGGCGATTATGACATTTGTGGACACTATATAGGAAAGCAATAAAACACACTCAACACATCCTGAAGCTAGCCACCCACAGATACCAACACATAGGGTATGACTGCAAACACACACACCTGTCATGCCTTGGAATCGAGCACCTACCTGTCTATTCTATCACACTACAGCATTACGTAGTTACAGAACGTGCTACCGAGATTACTGGATTATAGCACTCCCAGAGGCATACTTCTAGGTGGGTGACATCATCAGCAAAGGCAAAGATGCTGATAGGGATTGTATGGAGAGTGAGCTGTCTAAAAGCATTACTCTGTCCTCAGGCAGCTGGAAACACACACACACACACACACACACACACACACACACACACACACGGCAGGGCTGGGATTAGAACATAGACCTGACTACCTTATCACACTACAGCATTACGCAGTTACAGAATGCACTACGGAGATTACTGGATCACAGCACTCCCAGAGGCATGCTTCTAGGTGGGTGACATCATCAGCAAAGGCAAAGATGCCGATAGGGATTGTATGGAGTGTGATCAGTCTAAAAGCATATTACTGTCCCAAGGCAGATGGAGACGAACACATGGCAGTGGTGTGAGCAGGACAACTGGCTATCTACGGAGCACTATTACAACACTACATAGATATAAGATGCGCCACAGACAGTACACCTTTCAAGACAGTCAATATGACCTTCTAGGAATGCAGACATCAACATGGATGCTGGCAGTTACAGCGTACATACCTGTGAACCAGTGTGTTAAATGTAGGAATCCATCCTGAAGTGGGGTATGGTCATCTGTTGCTTGGATGACCACTATCGCTATACAGGATAATAATGGTCATGCCCATACACAGAGGCACACAATCGACAGAAGGTGTCACTGGGCATGCTCACACATTTAGAAGCACACGTCAGTCTGGAATGCACTATGTGTCCATCAACATAATGGCATACTGGGCATGCTCACACACTTAGTAGTGAAAGGCTGTCTTTTATGCACGCAGATTCTAAACACGGAAGGGCACAGTGTGTCGATAGTCATCATTGTTAGCATGAACGCTGTACGACATATGTCTGACACCGGTCTTCTACATAACGTCTGCTGCTGTCCATCACCTTAGCTGTACCAATCTAAACCCGGCACACTAATACCACCCGTGGTGTTGTCCTGGCAGGAGTGGGTACTTCGCACATGTAGTACCATACATAGACGAAGAACCTGAGACCAGGTAAACACCCTGACACCTACAGGACAACTGCATTGTATGTGTATGCTAAATCGTGCTAGATGTGTAGCGTTCGTAAAAATAGCTGCCAATCTAGATCCAACAATGGGGAATACTGACATCTGTGCAGTGAGGAACACCTGGCATAAGGTTCAGTTGTGCACAATAGCACTACCATTGTATACCTCAGATACAGACATGTGGGCCATAAGACCGTTACGGACCGCTCCAGGTGTTAGTGTCCCCACTCATATGTACTGACCAGTACACTCTCAAAAGCCATCACAGATGTGTCAGGTGCAGATCACAGTGGTAAATGCTGCACTGTAGTATGTAGCCCTCACACATCACCATGTCCTTAGACCAGCAACACACATCCATACATTAGTACAACACCAAGTTACTCATGACCAGTGGACTGTACCCAGCTCTACAGCAACTGTGCAGACTACCCATGTACTCACAGGGTTCCATCATGTGTTATGCAATGCACTGATACCACTATTCATAACCAGGTCAGCTGTACACATAACAGAGGCCCTGGGTCTTATACAGCTGTAACAGATAACTGTTGCTGTACACCAGGCAACACACCCATGTTTGGATGTGACATACATGTAACAGCCATGGAAATGTACATGCCCCACACACACACACAATACATATGTACATAGCATAGCTAATGCTGTCCTTCATGCAGACACGTGGCTACAGCGATTACACACATGCACATGGAAGGTAGGTCCATGGCTGTTGAATGCTAACAGTACATAAGGTAGCAATGTTGACTGAGTTAACATTCCCTCTGTACTGGTTACCCATGACAATTATCATATCATACAGCAGTCCATGTGTCATGTATGTCATCACACATGTTCACCAATTGCAATGCATACAAACATGGCTACATGACAGGAATGTAGGACCTATACACATGTACATGTAGTGGTGTGCATTCATCTACCATGCATGATCAGTAGCTGATGTTTGCAGTTCATCTGTGTCTTACTACAACATGCAGTTGCAATGCAGCCCCATCATTGACACCTGTATATGGTGAAATACTGACAGTATGGTAAGATGTGCATCACGTATGGATGGATATGTGTACATAAAGTGGTGGGCCACCTTTGCAGATGGATGTTTGCTGAGGACAGCTCACAGGTGTGTCACAAGCTGTCCTACCATAACATGTGCAAACTGTAAGCTATGTTTCTGGTAATTGAAGGTGAAGATATACAACCTACACAGCGGTCAGGGTGTCACTGACTGTAAATCGCTTGACACCTGTAACACTTAAGTCCTCCCGTGTGTATATAGCAGCACAATTGCCGAAGGTAGCATCGGTGCACATTGTAATGTGGGCAATACTGCTGCATGTCTGTCAGACGTATCATAAGATAGCAGGTGTTTGATTCACAGTACTGCCATGTGTGTTTGCTTGTGTGACCATATATGCCACGTATGGTGGGGAATACATCCCAATTGTTACACACCCCTTTACACTGTTGTAGAGATCTGTACATACTATAGTATAGAAAGCAAGACATAGGCAGGGGTGGTGTGTGTATCACACACACATTAGCTATCTGTATGTGCATGACATTTGTGGACTCCAGTGTGTGTATGTGTATGTATGTATGGCTGTCTGGTGCATGGAGTAAGAGATAGGCCCCTAACCCCTCAAGGTGATGCAATCTACTACCCTGTTGATGCCGTCAGTCTTAGCCATTACTGACTACCTGTACATGTTCATTCTCTGTGTCGCGTCATGTGGGTGCACAGTACTGTAATGGTGATTACCACATAGGCAGGGGTCCTCACCTCAACACTATCAAGTGCGTGTTATAGTGTCATTGACCCCGTGAGTGTGGGCATGTTACTGTGTGTGTCTGTGTATGTCTGTGTGTGTTCACATCCTGTAATGTGACAGTGTTTTACTGCTACACAGTGAGTCCTCATGCTATCAACTGGCCCCTACCCTTGACATCAGCTAGACCACTGTGTAAACCCCCCGCACCATGTAGCTGTACCTATGATGTCACCCAGTATGGATGTCACGTCTCTAGCCACTGTAGCCTAGTACACAGCTCACATGCTCCTGGATTAGTAGATGTGTAGAGATCTATGGAATGTCAGCCTTTCTAACAGTGAGGTTGAGGCTATGTATAGCATGCTGGTATTGCCATCCATGCCTGTGAGTACTCCACATTTACACATGTGAAACTGCAAACACTGGTACTTAATGGCACATGCAATTAGACCTTAAGGAGGGAAGCAGGGCATCATTACCAACATGCTGTTACTGTTGTTACCAAGACACATACTGTGAACATAAAACAATGTATTCTAACTGCAAACACTGTTACGTAATGGCACATGCAATCAGACCTTAAGGAGGGATGCAGGGCATCATTACCAACATGCTGTTACTGTTGTTACCAAGACACATACTGTGAACATAAAACAATGCATTCTAACCCTGTACTACATGGTATGTCTTCTGCGTACCAACAGTACACAACAATTGTAATATACACCTATCTCACTATTCTGTTCACCCGGTGCATCAGACCATATGAGCATGTCCCTGCACTGATGGTGTGGATGACAGGGATGTGACACAGGCATCATCATATGCACAGGGTGATAATGTTTGCCAGGGGCCTAGGCTGCACCAGTGGATGACATCATGTGTGTGGGTTAGGGCCTGTGATCTACATGGACATGTGTGGTTATTATGCATGTAGGTGTTGGTGTCCTACAGATGTTTCTGGTGTGTGCGTGTATGTGTGCACACAGTTTTGCCATGTATCCGGCCTACACAGGGGTATTATTGACAGCTCCAGATTGTACAGACCAGGATGTACAGCTCATTGTGTCCAGCCATGGCCATGTGACCTGTGCCTGCCAGGGGTTGCACGGGCACTACCAGACAGAGGTACAGATTGGGTACTGTCCGATGACACATGTCCACTGGAACCGTGTCCCCGCTGGGACCATCCAGGGCCACGTCCATGTAGCCTGCTGTGTCCTGGTGTGCACAGTGCAGCACCAGCTGCACTGCTGCTGCTACCGGCACTATGGGAGCGGCCATGTGAGGTAGCTCGTTCACGTAGACCTGCACCAGGTGGTGTAGCTGGCCTACGTCCACGTGGCTTATGCCTCACTCCTACCAAATGTTCCAGCACAGACAGCTCACATTCACGGATTGCCATGCCATGGTCAAGGATTCCAACCATGTCACCCAATCGTCTGTCCAAAATGTCAGCATTCTGATGTTGAGCATTTGCCAATGCCTGGATGTTTTCATTTAAAGAATGGATAGCTGCCCTCTGAAGCCCCTGCCCTTCTCTGTTCTGCTGTTCAGCACGTGCCTGTGCTGCCATTACAGTCTGAAACATGTGCCTGGTGATACCAGCTGCTGCGCTTTGTCGTGCAAGTGCATGTTGGCCAGAGGTCCTCGTATGGGCAGCACTGGCCACATGCCTGTGTGGCACATCTGCAGCCATTTCACTGACACCATGGTGTGAAGACACACCTTCCATAGCCACCACATATTCCTGTTCCAAGCTAACACACGGTAACTGTCCTTCCTCTATGGCCACTGGTGATTGGGTATGTGTTGGCATGAGAACTGTGTGCGGGGAAGAGGGGGATATAGGTGGGATGGCAACCAAAGGCACAGATTCAGCCCCTGACAACCCTGCCTGTACCTCAAGCATATGTTCATCACTGCTAGAGTCTTTGGGGACACTAACATCAGATGGGCCGCAGGAGGGCAATGCACCTACATCACCTGTGAAGGCAAACAAAGACTCTACATTACAATAGAGACAGACAGACACACACACACACACACACACACACACAGACACAGACACAAGCAGACACACAAAGACAACCATGCACACACACAGACACACATAGACAACCATGCATGTGATATAACAGAAGGCATGCAGCATGCATGTGATACATAGATGGCATGCAGCTCAGACACTAATAGTTAGATTACATCCCTAGGTTGCACACAACAGCAAGCATGTGTCATAGCAGAAGCCATGCATTTCACACAATCATGGTAGTAAGCATGCATCCCTGTGATACACCATGTGGACCAGCACAGGTTAACAGTACACATGGCTGATGTGAGGCATATGTCCTTGACATTAACATGTAATCTGCTGATGTGTGCAGTGACATGCTTACATGTTTGACACAATGGTGTCCTGACACATGTACAGCGGTGTAATGGTGTCACATTGCAGTGTTGTCTGTATGCCCTACAGATAGAATGCACTTTTAGCAGATGTGTATGACCATTGAGGGTGGTATGAGGTGTCTATATTGCTATACAGTGTGAAGTACAGAAACAGTGCCATTGCATAGAATCATGAGGCGTCTCTATTGCTATACAGTGTGGAATACACATAGAGTGCATAGCCATGGCTGTGTGCATACACAATACATACATACTGTGGATTGTGACCCACGTTGCTGAGGAGTATACACACTAAACCATGCTGTGTCATGTGTGACAGGTCACCAGAAGACATACCGATGACACCCCTGCACAACTGCTAACATTTCTTAACTGCCTGGCAACCATGTCCACACATGGCAGACTGGTCAATACACCACGTCCCACATGACATTTATGTACCACACACACAAGGTGCACGGCTGACAGTGATGTCCAACAGCAGCAAGGGAAATTTACGGTATCTCTGGCCTGATGTGGTGTCTGTGTATGTATGTGGAAGCTGTACAGGTGACTACTTTCATGCTGTGACACAGTCATGATGTGCAACACATTGTATGTGGTCAAATTAAGTGACACCTCCACAAGCTGTGCACAGGCTGTTAGGATGTCCAGTGTTCCACATCTACTATATAACCATTCAACAAAGGCTATAGTTGGACCATGTGTAGACAATGTGCAACAGGGTGTACACACATACACATCACATCTACTGTGTGTTACTACATGTCTCTGGCCATCCTCCATGGCCATGTGTGAACATGTGTTGGCAAGATGTGTGTGACGGCCGTCTATGTCACATCCCTGTGCTGTCCCATATGACATACACCCATAGATGTCAGATACTCCAATGTCATCAGGGTTATACAGACAAAGAGTTGTATGTTTGGTATGTGGGGTATGTTTTATGGGATAGTGTGACAATGTTGCAGCCGGACCACTACATGTCTGGGACATATCAGATGGCACATCACAATGTCTGCACTCATTGCAGGGGCACATTCCACAATGGTGAATCATGTGGGCTGCCCATATCCCAGCTCACTGTGTAGTACTGCTTGCATACCCCACATGTGTTATTCTGATGTATAGTACATATTCCTACATTGAACAATGCCTCCACCATTGTATGCACAGCTGTCCACACATCTAGCAATGACAGTTACTGTGGTTTCATGTTGGTGTTTCATTTGGTTTGTATATATTGCACATGGGTAGCCACCACA
Source organism: Protopterus annectens (assembly GCF_019279795.1). Taxonomy (NCBI): domain Eukaryota; kingdom Metazoa; phylum Chordata; order Ceratodontiformes; family Protopteridae; genus Protopterus; species Protopterus annectens. The sequence continues at coordinate 948,218,897 of NC_056747.1, forward strand.
TGGGTAGCCAGTGTGATTGATGAAAGCTGCGACCGGTATATCGTGACTGGACCATACATTATGTGTACATGTATTAACTGGCCACATGGCGAATAGATCTGTGCATTCACATGCCTGATACTGCTAACTGTCTCACTGCAACGGACTGCTGTCTCTGCAGCACGCCAGAGGTACCTGTAATAGGGGTGACACAGTAGTTTGATCATTATCCATGACTGTATGACAGCTACAGGGTGCACTTTGAATGTTAACACATTCTCCAGTACAATAGCATATACTATGGAGTATGCACATGTGTGCATACACAGGGTAGCATACTATAGTATGTGGCATGTGTGTAAACATACCTTGCATATGATGTTACATTACATAGTGTTCAGTGACACATGCAACTAAATGGGATATAATATTTATATGTGCAGTAGTGACTTACCAGGCAACTCCAGGCTTTGTGGTTGGGAGACACCCACCTCCACGATGGCAGCTAGAGTTTGTGGATGCTGTTCTGATGGGGTCCCCAGGCTGGCCAGTAGCTCCTCGGTAGGTGTGAGTGGGGGCTGGGTTGGTGGCCCACCACCTGTTCTACCTTATTCCCTGGTGATTGCATTGGCATGCTATTTCGCATGTCGGATCAGGTCCGTGCAGTGTCTGCGCACCTGCTGGTAGGTGCGGTTATGGCCACCCACATCATTAAGCCTCCTGCGAAGTTCCTGCCACAGGTCATCACGCTGCTGGGCATGCTGTGGCACATGGCTGAACAGTACCTCATAGTTATCCTAGAGGTATGGTATGAGGGCATTATCCTCCAAGCGGCTATATGCCGGCAGTCATGATCGAGGCATTATCTGTAAGACATAATGATGGAGACAGGTCACAGCATCTCAGAGATGCACAGAGATACAGATGACCATTCATGTGTATTACATTTAGTACTTATGAACAGTTGTCTTTGCAAATCGTCATGACACTGACATGACTGACATGTTTGTTTCACACACATGTAACACCCGATGGGGATTGGATATTATCACCATATATGTGTGTCACCTCATTACATTGCTCATACTCCATGTGAATACTGTCTTGATGTGGGCATGTCTGTTTGCCTGTACTGGTGTTTTTACCTATCAGCACATGCCTGGATGTGTGCACATTAATGCTGTTGACCTTGATGCTGTGTATATGTCACATATCATCACATACACTGCCTTCACAGACATGGGCAGTGACAATGCAGACATGCACATGGAAACCTTTACATGTATGTGTTTTGCCATATACATCTACACGGCACTGTACAGCAGTTCAACATACTGCCACGTATAACCTGTGTTGCACATGTGATACACATGGGGCAATGGCTAGCCAGATGGTATTTGCAGAGATGGTTATCAACTATAGCATGTATGACCAAGATCATGTAGCAGTGTGTATGCCCTGGGCCATGTATGGGCATAAGATGTAATTTTTTCTAGCTGTATCCAACAGCCATGTTCCCGCCGACAGGTGAATCAGTGCCACATTACTGATCCAGACAGTTACTGATACATCTAACATGCGGTCTTCGCACCATGTATGACAGAGATGACATGTGCAGCTTTGCTGGACAGGGTTGCATGGTATGGCAGGAGTATGTCACATGTATGGCACAGGGATCTGTCCAGCATGTGGTGACCCTTGTACTAGGAAGGTGGCTGTCCATGACGTATGTCTTTCAGATCAGGATATGTATGTGTAGCATGTCCAACATCACAGTGTTGCACATGTCTTTATGCAAGGTAGGCTGCATGCTGCATAGTGGAGATGAGGATTGTGAAGGCTGGTGTCACCCATCCAAGCATGGCCAATACCCCTTAAAGGTGATATGTGATCCAATATTGGTCACTTGAGTGCTGAGTATGGCTGTCCAGTGATCTCCATGCTCATGGATGGCACCCTGTCATGACTTGGGTTGCCTCTTATGACTACCTAATAGGCCTGGTGATGTTACTAGCTCAGGGAGGTAAACTGCACAGCACCATCCCTTACACACAGTGTCCATAATGTTGACCGCTGCCTAGGTGGTAGTTAATGGGTACAGGGTTATTAACATAACGGTGACAATGCAATAAGCAGCTGTCAGATTGTGCACATATGTCACGCACCTCTCCCACAAAGCTCATGCTATATGTTGTCCACAACACTGAGTCAGCTATTGCTCCTAGGTCATGGCCATTCACACACTCACATATGCAGATGCCTCCCATTTGTCTGTGTGGTATGGGCTACAATGACGGGGGAGTACAAAACATTAACCCTGTTTTACTGTAGCTGCCACTGGTGTGATATGCACATGTCACTCAGACACCTTTTGTAGTGTTGCTTCTGTGAACAGGCCACTGGTAGCACACTCCTGTGACATACGGAGATACATGTAGTATGCTGAGTGTAGGTGGAACACAGTATGGGTGATGATGTCCTATGACCTGTCACAGGTATGCTATGCAGTGTGAATTCATTGGTACTGTCATCTACATCTGTACTGCTAACAACATCTACGTTGATTAAGGTTCATAGACTTTCAGGCCATACTCAGCAGGGTAATAGTGCTGTGCCTCCCATTATGAGTGGCGTCTCCACTTTGTGGGTTGTGATAACTGTTAGTGTGATCCATTCAGTATTTTCACAGACTGCCATGAACCTATGTTTTACATGGAAGTGTATATGTAGAGCAAACTGTTTTGCCATATGTGTATTATATGACCAGGGATTTGAACAGGTCACATGCAGCCTGAGTGCACCTTATACCATCATAGTTATGGTTACAGGGGCTCTGTAGTGTTCATGGATATGTGATTGTGTACCTGTTGGGGGGAGGGGGGGCAGTGAATTTATATTATCCAACACCCTATCTGTATTGCTTATTCATGCTCAGCACTTGTTCAGAAAATGTACGCACTTCATGAGCTACTAATTACTATATCACTCAATCCTACTCATTTCCTACAGGTAAATACTGTTTGTCCTTACATTTCCAGCATGCTTACAGTACAACAGCTGTTGTATACACTTACCTCACATATCTTGTGAGAAATGGTTGACTATACAGGCATGTCCAAATGTCAATTACCAGTGTTATTGCTGTCTATATGATGAATGTGGGCAACATGAGGAAATATAGCAATCGTCTCATGTACACAGTCAATGCTCACCTCCTAACATACAACACTACAGCCTGTGAGAGATGCACATATGTAGTCATGCTGGAGGTAATGATCTCTCCAACCCAGACTTAACCTGACAATCATGTGGGGATGTTAAACATTTGCAGCACACCCCACTCATCACATAGTCTCACTAGATCTCCACCACCACAGGCCACACATAGTAAGAGTACAACATTTGCAGAGCCTCTCCATACTACTCTGTGTAGGCAACAGAGGCAGCCCCCATCACCAAACACAACACCAATTACTTATATCCCACAGACTCATGTGTGCCCATCAACTACAGCCAATAGGATGTTATAACATACCCAACACACTAGTCATAGGTGACTCTGTAGGCAGTCACACTGATGTCCCACTCAACAGGCCACACAAGGTGATAGTCACTGTCATCTAGCTGTCAGGTAACAGGATCCACAACACAACATAACCTATGCACTCAGGTCACTCCTCAACAGGTACAATATGACTGTCATTCTCCACGTTAGTGTGAATGCCCTGAGATGTAACTTCCTGGACTACATGTACAGGAACATGGAATAGCTCTCCGATCTTGTAGCCTAGGCAGGTATTGCCCAAGCCCTGAGAAGCATTCTGCATTAGTCCAGACTGATGACACAGTGCAACAACAGAATTATTCACTTCAACAGTTGCCTATGTTTCTGGTGTCATTCCAAGGGTATCCAGTATCTGTCTGCTTTGAATGACACGGTCGACAAACCACAATGCTTTGGCACAGATGGCCTTGCACCTGTCAGCCCCAGGATTATGGATAACATCTAAGGCTCTTGCTGCTCCTATACTGCCTGTTTTAGACACATTTCAAATAACATATTCACTACCAGAACAGGTACAGGCAAGCAAAACCAGAGGGTAATGTTACTCAATGCTTGACATCTTCATCTCAAATGCACTCAGCTGAGGCACTCCTTATAATGGACCACTTCGATATCTCTGCAGTGACTGTGACCTGCTTCTAGGCTTCGGAGAGTACCCCCTGCACTGACAGGCTATTATGCAGACCACCACCTTTCAGTCATGTAACCAGGACCGGAACACGCACGGCGGAGGTGTGTCCATATTTTACAGGGATGTACACACCTCCATGATGGTTGCTTAGCACAATGCATCAGAGGCAATCCATGTGCAGCTAACTGTGGCCAGAACTGCTATACAAATTGTAGCTTGCTACAGATTCCACACCATACCCCACGGTTAATGTCCCTCATTTCTTGGTGTACTGGAAAGTAGGGTTCAAACAGGAACTACTGATCTGAGACTGACACTACCCCACACCTAACTGTGATACCTACTTATGTACCGACACATTAGGCCAACACTTTCGTGGATTCATAAACTCCAATCGGCTGGATCAACCTATACACACCACCACCAAGGCCAACAATATCCTAGACCTGGACATTTCCAACATGTGTGACTGGTGTTCCACACCTGGGGTTATCCCCTTGTTGGTCAGTTCCAAACGTATGTTAATCACCCTTGTTATCCACATCCCGGCACCACACCTTTCATGGAAAGCACAGTACAATATTTCTACAAAGCCAACTTCACGCTTCCTATGACAGAAGTAGTAAATGCCATGACACCCGTGCAGATGGACAATATAGTTACAAACGCAGAAACATTCACAACTGCACTTCATTAGCACTTACACGACTGCATGGATCATGCTATCCCAAAAAGAGCCATGACGGTACCCACCAGATAACGGACGCCACTCTGGGGGTCCACTGCCATGGACATAATGCACGACAGAAGGAGACTGTTGCAAAGTAGGGTACACTCCCATGGGTGGGGTAGCTCCCTGGTCAGCCTCAGTAGGAATCTGGGATCCCTTATCACATCCTCCAAAGCTAGCTATGTAAACATTACTGCGACACATTCCAAGGACTACCACTAAGTGTTATGGAGGTATGTCACTAGTCTCAATGACAATACCCACATCTGCTCTGACATACAATGGTTAGGCAGAAACATTACAGAACCGACTGATATTGGCAACATCCTGGCAGCTAACTTTACACCCCTCTCACACCCTAAAAGACCCAAATCTATACAAGATCAGTGCAGAGTCCCTGCGGTCACAACTACGCAGTTCAAACCTGCTCTCTCTAAAGCCTGGAACACAAATTCCATGTGACAGTCCAACATCCCAGGCTGCAATTTACACAAACCACAGAATGACATGGCTCCCCATTTGGGCACCAGATTCACTAATAGCCTTGTATCAGGCATTGTGGACCCTGAATGGTGCACAGTAACAGTTATCACACTCCACAAAGGTGGCGCCACAATGGACCAGAGGAACTATTGCCCTATACGTCTGACTAGACTGTTCTGCAAGGCTATGGAGAACATCATCATGGAAGTCATTCCCAGAGACATTGTTGGCCTCCAAACCTTTGATACCACCCAGGTTGGATTTGTTAGGGCCACACCATGGCTCCTACACCTGGTGGAGTCGTTTGAGACAGTTACCAAGGTAGTAGATGATGGTAAGGAGGTCCACAGAGCCTACCTTGTCCTCTCATTGGCTTGCAACACTGTTCACCATTCTGGTATTGTCAATATACACATCCACCTGCACAGCGACCCATATGTCTTGAGATGTTATGCAAAGTGGCTCACGGACAGGACACATGCAGTGTGGGTAGCATACCGCAGTTCCTACTGTACATCAGTTACAATTGGCGTACCCCAGTCCTCGATCATAGGGCACCTCATGTTCATTATATGCTTCCCTGTGGTACAGTCTAGCACAGAAAGACTTTCCCTGAATAGGTTTCCAGATGACTGCAAACTAGGGGCCATGATTGATTCACCAGCTAATACACACACCCTCCATAAGGGTATCACTGTGATGGATACTGGTGTCAGTAACATGGCCTCAAGCAGCATGCCACAAGGTGCATAGACATCCCCTTTGGATTACAGCAATCACCCAGTAACTATCACATAGGTGGTAGTCCCCTACATACATAAGACATTATAAGGGATCTTAGTACACACGTAGATAGCACCCACTCCTTTGATAACCTTATTGCCAAGGGGGCGTGGATATCCTTCTACATGGCCACCCTAATCTGTAATGGGTTTGTAGCCGGAACAAAGGCTGCCATTGTATCTCTATACACCTGACTTATGAAACACATTCAAGGGTACAACACCCCATTTGGGGTGTACCTTACGGAACAGCAATGGCTTTAAATACCACAACATTAACACACCAACAGTATTACTCACCTCCGAAGGATGACATATGCAGCACAACTACAGAAACCCCAACTGTAGTCATTCGTATACTGCATACTCAGAGGTGACCTCTGCTGAACATACAAGGCCCATGTCCACAACAATATTGATGGATATGCTCCACATAAGCAACATAAGCAAAAGCCACTGAGAGCAACATGCTCTGGGATATGTACCCAAACGCAACATTGAGTAGCACATACTGGAGGGATACATTCCTGAAACGGACACTCACCATGCTTTGGAACATGATTCCTATGTGCATCAGGCAGGGACCATCACTAGCACCCTTCATGAGATACCTCGATGGGTGGATGGGGAACAGACATGTATGCCAGGGATCACTGCAGTGGCTGTACTGTACAAAGGTGCAGGAAACAAATGGCTGTGCTGTTCATAGGCACAGGACACTAACCTAGGGAGGTGCTGCCAGTGAAAACACTGTATTTGAGCTTACAAATGGACTTCGCCAGACAGCATTGTACCTAACTATGAACCTATGAAGCTGTTACGTGTCCTTTGTGCATGGATAATTGAGTAGCTCTTCCATTTCAATTAGCTAATATGCTGTTACACTGTCTGGTGACTACAAGACATATGTATCCTGTTATTGTGTATTGTGCATTCCAATAGACATACCTTATGTTTGCATAATATAACAGTAATGCTATGTAAAATATTTGGCATATCTACCTACAATACTGTACTTTTCACATTTTTGAAACCATATCCCATAATGCAAAGCATAATTGCACAGCAGGACCACCTCAAGCATGTTATTCTCATTATACACCCATACATATGCCTACTGTTACAGTATATCAACATATACTATCCCCTGTTATGGCACGTACTTGTTGGACAAACCCTACCACCGACAGCAGCTGTAGTGGAATTGTTATGTTTAAAGCCCTTATGTAGCATCCCTTGTGGTGTATGAGGTGTTTACCTTGTGGCCCACAGCAGTGCACACAATTTTTACAAACGTTACTATGCTCAACAAGACCTCACTACATAATACCTTTTCCCACTGTATGCATTGCGTACACTTTCATTAATACAGAACAGGCACTACATACACTAACATACTGAGTGTTCTACAAACCTTCTTAGTGGTCCGAGTTTACGATAATATCTGTGTTACTCCTTTCCTCTTTAAATGGTTCTATGGTATGAGCATACGGTTTGAATGTATGGCAAGCCATCGTTTTATACGTGGATACCTGTAACATGTGGTATCCTGCCACCACCAATTGGTGTTCCGGAGTAAATTATTACATGCACATTAACTGTGCAGCTACTCCTTTGGCCAATAACACGGCAACAGTGGGGTATAATTGAATACTCCACTTGGGCGTTGTCCTTTTGCCCTACCTTCGAGGGAGACGGTCTGGATGTGTTTTATTGTGATGAATTGCAACTGCTATATGGAGAGACACAGATATTTTGAATTCATGTCCCCCATGGATTGTGTGTCACGGCTAGAGTATATAGTTCTACATGTTATTTCAACTGTCTGATACAAGACTATTGCAAACAAAACCTGTAACATTGGCATCTGTTCCATTGTACAACAGCAACGATTTCAGATGGTGCCATTACAAGTGTGTCTCTCACAAGGTATGTTAACACTTCTGCAGATGTCATTGAATGAGTGGATGTTTGTGATGTTATTACAGTCTGTATTGCAATTGTTTCGGGTGTGGGGAAGATGTAGGTGGGTGTACATAGCAGATAAAGGTTTGTGGGGACTGCATTTATACATATTCCATATGTGTGTGGGGGCCCCTTCCCTAATTGAAGACCTGTCATTTAGTAGACTAATACTATGGTTATTGCAGGCTTATTCATTAAGCCATTGTTAATTGGTTCCTATATAGCATGCAGGTGATGTTGATCCTTCAATCCCTCTGAAATACATCAATATGTAATGAAATGTTGCTACATGAAAGCTGTCTCGTGTATTTCTGTCACAGATATTTGCACTCATTGCAGTTGTGTTGGTGACTCATCCTTTTCGGCTTGGGTTGCCACCTTTTCAAATGGCCGTAGTGGGACATTTGCAGGGCAGACATCTGGGTTTAGAGGCCGACACATACCCACTGTCAGTACAAAGGATAGAACTTACTTTTGTCCTAAATAAAACCTTATTCTTGTAGCACTTTAGTTGCTTATTATGTTTCTTGTACAATTTACGTATTTTAGATACAGAAATAACTATTTAATGCAACTATTACATAATATATGGGACATCATTATGTCCTACAGTCTCGGTACATTTGCCCTTTTTAATATTTGTTGTCAGGACACAACTGCCCAAAGAGGGACTGTCCCTATCAAAGTGGGACAGGTGGTAACCGTATGCCTAAGGCCGGCTATGACCACAACTACTGTAATAATCTACCTCCGAGTTAGCACGAACAGACACATGATGCAAACACGCACACACACACACACACACACACACACACACACACACACACACACACACACACACACACACACATTACAGTCCCACGGAAACGCACACTGCACTCTCAACACGCACTTGCACACACTACAGCAATCGGGACCACACTTAAACACAGTACCTACCTGGACCGCAGCACCAGCAGCAATAACTAAATATCCCTTAACATCATGATAATATTACTCGCGGCTATAGTGTTCTGGTACTGTGGTCTTTCGGTCTTTAAGCCTCGTGATTATGCGTGTCGGTATGTAAAGCATTCGGTAGTTGGCAGTATCCTATTTATTTGCACCTCCATGGTTGTGTACAAGTCGTTAACCTGTCTATATATTCGTAGATATATGTATATCCGTATATATCAATGTACATCTATCACCCTTTCTATCCCTATTTTATATATATATATATATATATATATATATATATATATATATATATATATATATATAGACAGGGAGAGAGAGAGTGTGTACACACCTTTCGTTTGGTACATGGCGGTGTATACTGTTTGCTGAACTCCACCCTTTTGTGTTTTAACCTGTCACAATACACACCTGCCATTGGTACATCTCGGGTAGCTTAGTGGTAGGTGATTGTGTACATGGTTGCGTGTTCTACTCCTGCCAGTGGTTGTTTTACCTCTCAGAGCAGGCACTATTAGTACAAGGGTGAATAATACTGGTTTCACCTGTTCTGGACATCTTTGACCGTGATCTGCGCGGAATTCGGCAAAGCTTAGACATGTTTTGCGCATATCCATGTAGTCATGTTTAAACGATGCTTACCGTCACTTGCCGCCACATAAACCTGCTAACATGTGCTTAAACATGCTCTAATGATCCGCATCCAACATCCATTATTCGTGCCATCGGGATTACGTAACAGACCTTGCAGGACGTGGAACTGGGTACATACACGACACAGTCAGTGGCTTTACCACTTGGTCATCTGGGATTTGTACAAGTGTTATGGTGTTTTGTATGTGGACTGTACTACAGCTGTTCCTCCATACTGCAGTCAAATGTGTAACTCAGTTAGTTTACATATGGATGATACCAATTAATGGTATGTCCAAGTGATGTTTAATGGATGTGCTCCAGCATTGGGAATCTATGTCACAGTGAGCCACACACTGTAATGTGCTACCTTGACACAACCATAACTGGAGCATGCTGGGGTGGCAGATACCTGTCATGGGTACTCCCCATGCTTTGGCACGACATCCCTAATTACATTATATGGAGGCCCTCATTAACACACCGGGGAATCCATGCAGAGTAGGTGGGGAACAGTGGTTAGACACATGGATCCCGCATTTGGCTGTGCTCCACAGAGGGACAGTTGTTTAATCGATGGGGTGGTGACAGCAGACACATTTTGCCTAGGCTGATGAATGGCCTCTGACAATCGGGCATGTACCTACCGATGTACCTAGGAACCTATACATACAGTATCAACATATGCTGTTAGCTTCGTTTACTGTTCAGGTTTTGACTTTCCTTGTTCCAATAGCAATAGTTGAGGGCTGCCTATGTAGGATTCACACAGTAGGCCACCTATACATTACAATTTGCAGGTGGTCGTGTGTGTTTGTGCCATCCATTTTACTGTGTGTGCAGGTGGAGAAGTGTGTCAGTCCATAGGGGCCTACACTGTCAGTGTATGTGCTATACGTTCCCTCTTTGCCAAGGCATGGGCATATTGGGCATGCCTCCGTCTGCCTACTGGGGCTGGCACTGGGTGTTCATGGTCTGAATCCCTCTGTGCCTGTGATGGCCTTGGCAATTGCAGTGGGCTGTGAGGACCTTCACCATTATGTCCCTGCTGCAGCTGTTTCCGCAGGATCATATTATGTAGCATGGTACATACTATGAAGATGTGGGCATACGTGCCTGGAGAGTACTGCAAGGCTCCACCAGATATGTCCAAGCAACGGAACCGTGATTTCAGTATCCCAAACACACGCTCTGTGATGATTCTGGTTTGTGCGTGTGCCTCATTATGGTGTTCTTGCATGGGTGTGTGTGAATTTCTGATGGGAATCATCATCCACGGCTCCAGTGCATAGCCAGCATCCGCCACAAGGTGGCCATATGGGATGTCCCCCCTGACAAATACCTGATACAGCTGTGAGGCATGCCAGATGTGGAAGTCATGGTAGCTTCCAGGGCTGCCAGCACACACATCCGTGATAATGGCCTGGGCATTGCACACGACCTGGCAGTTGATGGAGTGGTATCCCTTGCAGTTTATGTAGCACCTACCATGCTCACCGGGTAGTGACTTGATATGTATGTGCATGCAGTCTATTGCACCCAGTACCTCTGGGTAGTGTGCCACATGGTGGAAGATATGCATATTGCTGGCCAACTCCTCCTGAGTTCGGGGGAAGTATATATGCTCACTGGCATGTGGTAACATGGCATCCAGGAACTGGTGGAGTACCCTGGATGCTGATACCTGTGAGATCCCCATGATATCTCCAGTTGGCCTTTGATAGGTACCTGTGGCTAGTATTCTCAAGCTTACACATACCTTCGTGTCCACTGGGATGGGTTCCCCTCTGTTGTTTCTGGATCTCAGGCATGGCTGACACAGCTCAACTATTTGCTGTATGATGTCCCTGTCCACCCTGTAATGCTCTACTATCTCCAGATCATGTAGCCCCTGGTAGGTTACCCTTAGTCTGTACACTCTTCTCCTCCTCCGGGGCCTGAGGTGGTTGTCAGCATCATCCTCCACAACACCTTCAGTCTCCAACACATGCTGATGAATCACAACTATGGCAGCTCCCAACAAGTACATTGCAAAAGTTCCCTGTCTGTTTACACCAATGGTGCAGTGTTTGGGAATACACAAGTGTGTGTGAGGTGCCTTCACACTTTATACTATTGTGCTTTGAACACTGATGATGTCATAGGGTGTGTATGTACATTCGGAGCTGTAGGGTATCTTGTGTTTTACCACAGGTACTGCTATTGTGCTGCCTTTGGTGTTGAATTACATTTAGCTGCCATGGATTACCTCTTGCCCTTGCCTCAACTTTTCTTAACGATTCCCCTCCCATTGTCTGGCATGCATCCAGCAGCCTGATTTCTTGTTTTGTACTTTCCTGAACCAGGATTGTCTTGCGAAATGTGTTTTATTGCCGATCTACTGCAGATTTGCTTTGCTCAGTGGTTACAGTTCTCTTTTCTTTGCAATCTGACACCTCCCCTATCCTGTTCTGCAGGTTGCTGCTAGCGGCCTTGTTAGCTGCTGTCAATGGTCCACTGTGAGTTAATAGGTGTTAATTGCTCAGTTGTACGCCAATTACCCTACTGCGTCATTTCCTTATTGTCTTCCCCTAAACTTCCTTTTTGGGCTGTGGTGTGTGGTACGTGCGTCCGTTTACCGGGTTTCGGGTACGTTTTCATCCACGTACACATGCGCTTTCGGGCACCATGTGTGCTCTCAGCTAAGCAAAGCTGTACCTACATCCATGCCCCTGTCCTGCGGCTTTGCTTAGCAACAGGCAGCCTGGATTTGCATTGCTCCAATGTGCTTACAGCTGCAGTGGCACACCCCACTGCTGATGTCGTGTATTCCTCCAGACCACTCCTCAGTGTTGTAGTGCTGCGCCGTATGGCACATCCTTAGGCCAGTGAGACATTTGAGATTCAGTATTACTTGCCTCATTTGCATGGCATTGACTACTAATTCATAGTTACCGCTCCGAACACTGTCACAGGCCCTTAGCAACCCTTACAGCTTGGTTGTGGTGTAGCATGCATACCATTGACTATTATGGTGAAATCATGATTTGTGTTATATTGCTATTTTATGACATTTGTATATATTTTCCTTGTGTTCCCATTTGCGCACACATGCCCTATGGTTGTACTTTGCGTTACTGTGGCCATGACATTAAATGTTATTTTTTATGTGTTGTGCATATTTTATTATGCCATTGGCTGTATATTTAGCCACTGGCATATGTTAACTTTGTAATATATGAGTCTGGTCCGCTTTCAAGGCTCCGATGTTCTGTTTGTCAAAATGTAAACTGTTTTTTTTGGTTTACATTTCTGTAGGCTTACACTACGCCTACGCCACTTCATGAATCGCTATGTACCTTCATTTGCATGCTGCAGTAATGCGCATGGGGTGATTTGCATACCTACGCCAACAGCTGCACAGATCTGGTGTACGCTGGTAGTGCACATGGAATTGGATCGTACCTGAATCACTCGGCGGCCATATTTGGCATTATACCACCTACGCTACACCTGCGCCTGGCGCAAGCTTCATGAATCCTGGGGACTATTTTTCCTCCATCATTCCTAATAACAGGTTTAAATTGCAATTTTCTTTTATTTTTTTAGTTCTTTGAACAATTTATCTATTAATGGCTTAGGATATCCTCTTCCCTCAAATCTCTGCAGCCACAGAATACACTCAGTAAAATTTTCATTTTCATCAGTTAACCCACTGCCAGGATGAATTGTCACTTTACTATAATCTCTTTTATCTTAGTATTACGCATGTTTTGAAAATGTAAATAAGCATTACTTTGGACATTTTTCTTGTGCATTTTAACATTTAATAAACCATCTACTATATTCTTATAAACTGTAACATCCAGAAAATTGATAGTTCTTAAATCCACTTTAAAAGTAAATTTTAAAAAGGTTGAAATGTTATTAAGATAAACAAAAACAAAAAAAACTCTAAAAGATCACCTTTCCATAAAGTAAACACATCATTAATGAAACACTTATATAACATCATACATTTAAAATACTTGCATTTATTCTTTTTCCCAACCAGTCATAAGCATTTTGGCATAGCTGGGAGCCATTGCAGCTCCCATCACTACACCATTTATGTGCTGAAAAAAATTTCTTATCAAATTAAAAAAAAATATGACAAAATAGCATCCAGTATTTCAGTAAATAACCTCACTTATTGTGCAAAAAACATATTGGAACAATTCAATTCATTGTTTACTATTTCTAATAATTCTCCATTCGGAATCACTGTATACAAGGATGTAATGTCTGCTGTGAGCAAAAAACCACTGTTGTCTATTTTAATCTTAGAAATACTTCTTATAAAAATCAAAGCAGTCTTTTATAAAAGAGTTACTTTTAAATACTAATTTCTGAAGATATTTATCTACAAAAATAGCCACAGGTTCTGTTTTATTACCCCCGACCAGCAACAATTAGTCTGAACAGTGGATTTTCTAAACATTTATGTATTTTGGACATCCCAAAAATCTTGCTTACCTTGGGTTTCCATACCCTTAAAAAATAGATACATCATCAGTAATAAGGCCTTCCATTAACCACTCTTCAATATAACTATTGATTAAACTATAAGATTTTATTTTCAGACTAAGCCACCTTTTTGTAAAATGATTCTGTTTAAAATTGATAACATTTCTTCATAATACCTACTATAAATTTAACAAGACCACAGCATTTCCTTTGTGTGTTTTAGCAATATACATATCTTTGTTATGTTTAAGATCCAGCAAGACTTTTTTCTCAAATGCATTTAAATTATAAAAAGCAGATTCTGGTTTGAAGTTAAGTAAACCCCTGATGTCATTTTTCCATAGTTTTCAAAAAGGCTTCTAGTTGTGGCAATGGGGGGGGGTTGAAATTACTAGCCCTTTTAAATAAAAAAACTGTTATTTTTTTATATTGCCCTGAAATAAAACTTGTAAATTAAGTTTTCTCACAAACTCTCTAATAGAATTAATAGTGTCAGTAATGTCCATTCTACAAGCTGGTACAAAGGAAAGCTCTTTGCTCAACAGTCTGAAATAGTCTTTACTCAAAATAAATTTAGATAAATTAAACATTTTGAAAGTGGAAGAAACAGTGCCTTGAGATCTGGAACAATCAACTATTTTGTGACCTTTTTGTTCCATTGGTTTTCCCTGTTGTAATATCTCTTTGGTTGCAATGACTGAGCTGCAACTTGTGCCCAGATTTTCTTATCCAATCCTCTATCTTGGAAAGCTTCTAACTCCTGAAAAACCTGGTATGCATATTCTTGACCCAAGTTATATCTTCTTCTTTTGTCATTTCTAATGTTCTTATTATTGGTTCTCTTCTCCTGAATTATTTTTGACCTGCCCAGTTGTTCTTCCTGGTTCCATCTGTTTGCAGTCTGATGAGAATTCAACTGCAAGTTGCTTGTTTTCTCATCAGCCTCTTGTTGCACATTGCTATTAGAATGAAAAAACATTCCACTCTCATAATCAATTTTGTCTCTATAAATTTTTTTCATTTTCCGTTTTTTTAGAAACTCATTTCAATGTATGAAATCAATTTTGGTATCAAAATTCATAGCAGATGTGGAGGCTTTTAAAGCATTGTAAGTTGAAACAATAATTTGTCCAGCTTCCCCATTTTATGCTTGTTTTCCTCCAAAAGCAATTGGACACTGAGAATTCTCCATGCCTCTAGCAACTTAGGTAAAAGTTCACTGCCAGCCGGCTTCCATAATACCTGCAAGCTCCTGGGGCCTCTTTTTACCAAAAGACAGGGTTCTCAAACCGTTATGTTCCACTGCAATCATTTCAGTTTAAGCACATCATTTTCTTGCTTTCTGAATTCAGAATTTAAGTTACTACTGAGTACAAAGTCTTGTCTATTATCTAAAAATGGATTGCTTGGGCTTGCCAAACAAACACGTAACAAAGCATCTCCACCAGCTGAATGCATTTCAGTGCCCTTACCAAAAGTCTCAGAGTAAGTAGGTATGTTGGTTATAGCTGACCCACATTCAGGCTGGCCAGAAATTCTCCTAACAGCTCCTTCACTGTTATCGAGCATGGAGCCAGAAAGTGTATCATGAAGCATGAAACTGGAGGGCAACACTAAAAAGCTCAAACTTGGTTGGAATGAGTTTTGGAATTCCATACTGGTGAAATGATACAAAAGAAAGAAACAGCAAACTCACCAACTAGCTAAACCAATAAAATACAAATAAAAATGAAAACCAGTTGAAAGGAAAAAACACAATTTTTAATGAGAGAATAGTAGTAACACATATAGAGACAGGCGTACAAAAAGGGTGGCCATTAAGTATGCTTTTATTTAGCATATTCTTGATTACAGTAATGCATCAATTTAATATGCAGCTGTCTACAATATACTCCACTATTGCTGATATATTATTAAATATTATTATATGCTGATACACTTCAGTGTTTTCTATCTTTATTAGACATGCCCCTGGAGTCACGAATCCTCCGTGTAAGACTAAATACGTCTTACTCAGAAACTGCAGTTGAATGGTATGACGTCAGTGTGCCATGCATATTCATGAGGGCACGCTGACTCCACTCCAAGTCTAACATGGACCGTGCAGGAAGGCAGGGGGCGTGTCTGACTGCTGAGCAGTCCAACGGTCTATGCCCCTGCAAGTGTCTGAATTGTAAAATGTCAACACACATGAGCAAGTCCGCTCAAATGTCTACATACCCAACACTACACTCCCTCACATTGTAAACCCCAGTACAGTTATAAAAAGTAAAACATTTTTTTTTTCTAATTCCCGATATAGCTGGCCGTATTTGCGCGTGTTTGCGCGGGTGTGCCCATTGCATAGCTGCAGTTAGCAATTTCGACACTGAAGAGCATAATAAGGAATGTTTATGCAAATTAAGCCAAATACCAATAGCATAGTAGTAAAGCCTTCGCACAAAGAGGAGGCATGCACGGTTCGAGTCCCACCACTCCCCTTTCTATTTTATGTTTTAAATTAGTATATGAAATAATTCCTGACATATATGAATAACATTTTACTAAAAAGCATTGAAATGGCCTGTGTATCAGTGAACAAAATGTATATTTATAAATATAAGAAGGATCCTGACATATAATTGCTCGTAGTTAAGCAGCGTTTTACCCAGCACAATATAGTTGCCCATAGTTAAGCAGCATTTTACCCAGTGCAATATAGTTGCCCAAAGCTAAGTAGCGCTTTACCCAGTGCAATCGGTTTGTGCGGAGGTGCACACCGCGCCAACCAGTGCACCGTAGGGTAACGTGGAGCAACATAGAGCAAAGTTGCCTAAGCACAGCCACACTCCCTAGCCTGTCTGGACAGTAGTAAAATAAAAAGCAATGACAAGGTTCGAACCCAGGACAATGTGCACCATAATCAAAGTACTGAACCACTAAGCCATGACAGCTTAGAATAAACAGCCACTGTTAACATACATTTACTTATAAATGGCAGATTAACCATTGTTAAGCAGGTCTGCAGTCAGCCGAGAATTTTCAAAAATGTCCAATCACAAAAAAGTGTGGGAAATGCGGCATATTTAAGCTCCATAGGCGGGAATACTCACCATAACTGATTGTAGCTCCCATCTGCAGTTAGAATGGCTGGTGCTGGAGAGGGTACTCGCTTTTGAGCGCAACGCTGGGGCATCGAGGAGTCAAAATACATGATTTGGCTCCTTGTCCACCATCATGAGTCAAGACTCCTGCAGGGCCAATTCCAAGGGATGGAGTACAAAGCAGAGGCTTGGAACCGGTTAGCTCATGATCTCACCAGTGCCACAGGCATCCCTCGGACTGGTGAGCAGGTCCATCACCACAATGCAGACCTGAAGAGATGGAAGCAGGACCTACTGAACCAATGGATACAGGAGGCCCGTGACATGCAAGATGCCCCACTACTGAGTAGGTAGCCATGGAATGTAGTATGTAAAACATGCTAATGTAGTCTATTTAATGGATAGGTATGTCTCA
Source organism: Protopterus annectens (assembly GCF_019279795.1). Classification (NCBI taxonomy): domain Eukaryota; kingdom Metazoa; phylum Chordata; order Ceratodontiformes; family Protopteridae; genus Protopterus; species Protopterus annectens. The sequence continues at coordinate 948,236,605 of NC_056747.1, forward strand.
ATATCTATTCATTTACTTCACAGCTGCAGGTGTCCATGCTGCGAATCATCAAGCCTATGCAGATAGGCTGCTAAGACTGTGCCACCAGGCAGGTTAGTAATTATTCTGCATGTATTGTTATATAAAATAGGTGAGAGAGCCTGAAATAAAGTGTTGTAGCCCAATATAACAGCCATAAAATGCCCTGAATAATTCTTCTGCATGTACTGTTATATAAAATAAGTCAGAGAGCCAGAAAAAGAGTGTAGTAACCCATTAATAAAGGTAAAATAAGTCTGGAATAATATCTCTGCATGTACTGTCACATAAAATAAGTGAGCAAGCCTGAAAAAGAGGGTTGTAACCTATCAATAAAGGTATAATATGTCTTGAATATGTCTTCCATATGCACTGTAATATCAAATAAAGGAGAGAGCCTGTAGAAAAGTGTGTAATGTAATTAATAAAGGTATAATACTTAGAGTGTGTCTGTGTCACTTACTTTGAAATGTTGTTGTACCCTTGCATTATATAAATAGTACTGTTGTATTAAGTGCTGTCAACCCAAATTTGGGCAGTCCCATATAAAGTGGATGATGGAAGTGCCAGTAGCTGTGAAGCATATATACAGTCCTCAACAGTCGGTTAAAGGCTGGCATGCATAGGTAAATCTGGCACACGAGTAGCTTGCTAATGTGTTCCCCAGAAATGTGAGTGTGCTACACGAAATGTAGGGTTCTGTAGAAATGTAACTGAAAATGTCACGTGAACACATCCAGATATGTAGATATATAAATATAAATAAAATAAATAACTATGTAGCAGTAACATCTGCATCTTGGACAGTTAGTATGTCAGATATAGGTCAGGTATATAATGAACTAGCCAAACCCATTACACAACCTAATGCATGTTGCCTAGTGTAATAAAACATGTAGGGGATGTACACCTGCAGTCAATAGGAATGTAGTGTAGACTAAAAGTACTTATAAGATGTTAATGGAGGTTTCTTTCTACACCCTACTGTATGTGCATAAACAATGCAATTCCACACCTCAATCAATATGTCTAATCTCAAAACATTTGTTGAGACATATGTCCTATTGTTCTATAAATACCTGCATTTACATTGATGCATGTGCCCTGTTCAAACACCACAGTCTTGGTGGCCTGTTGCCACCAATCATCCCTGCATGCTGTTGGACTGTCCACTGTCATTCAATATATGCATGTGTTATGCTTGCTGTTCAACTGTTGGAACCCTGGTGTGTTGGGTTAATGGGAATATTACTGCATGCTGTTACAACTAATTTGGAATGCTGTTGTTTATGTTGTAATTAAACACACCTAATCACAGAACGTATGGGAAGGCTGGTCCCAGCGGACCCACCTGTCCCTCCTCAGCTGGCAATTGCACCTGGCACCAGCATGTCCAGTGCCCAGCCCGGGCTCCCCTCCTCCATTGGTCATGTGCCACCTTTGGGTGGAAGTGCTGCAGGGGATGGGGCTCATCCCCCCCGTGCAAGTGTGGGCAGAGAAGGGCCAGCTGTCACCCTTCGAAGGGTCTGGGCTGTGGTGCGTAGGGAGATACAGCGTTCAGTCGCTGATCCCCTACGCCAGCTTGAGGCGAGAGTGGCGTGACTCATGGGTGAGCCTGCTCCTCCTACTCAGCCCCCAGCACAGCCACCTTCGGGGATGTGAAGGTGCAGTGGTGACTGCCCATGGGTGGGGATCTCAGTTTCACTATTACCATCTGTGAGCTCATGGGCTTGCGATTTCTAAACATCCGTCCCCGTCAATTGTGTTCACCCACCCCATGTGTCATACTCCACTCCTGTATGCATCTTCTTTGTCTTGTCTGTTTACCTCCCCAACCTACCTCCCCAAATATACCTACTTCCTCTACCTCACTTTCCACTCTCACCTGAAAAAAAAAAGGGCAATCTGTTCCCACAGAAAATTTACGCCCCATACATAGCTGCCTATTTCACACACATGTCTACTGGACATGTAAACTGATAAGGATAATTGGCAGTATAACATACTTTGTTGTCCTCACCCCTCTCTCAGGGTTGGAAAGTTTCAAATTTCACTCCAAATTTATTGCATATGCACAGCTGTTGCTGGTAAAGAAATGGGCAGCTATGGACCTTCCCTATACACGTCCTGCACATCCCGAGCTTGTTTCCCTACTGTCTTTCCCTCTTTGTGCCCCCTTTTTCACCACTTTCCTATCTCCCCATTTTCTTTTCTTTCAAAGAAATTAGCACAGGGGTTAGCTGGAGTAAACACTTTTAAGCAGTAGTTAGCGGGTTTGAGCGAGTGTGCGCATGTGTGCGCTTAGCTAAGTATTGCTAAGCATCGCGCAAACCCATGCAAACCCGCTTACAACTGCTTAAAAGTGCCTTAGTCAATCTGCATGGCAGGACCCTTGTTCTGCTGAGCAGCAAAATAAAACACCTCTGTCAGTCTCGAACCCTGGACACACTACACTGCATGAAGTACCACTAGGCCACAGTAGATATACAACAAGTTGGTGCTGTAATAAATATATCATGCATTACAATGAGTGAATGTAAAGGGAAAATAGGAATGTCATAACACAAATCTTGTTCTTTGGGTCTTTACCAGCATTTGTTGTGGAATTGCATGACATAACTGTGAAAAGAGAACCAGCCATTCTAGCAGGAAATAATGTTACAGTAGCACTTTACAAACCCCACACAGTATCAGAGCAAGATAAACATTGGCATATTTGAATAGGGCAGAGGCCATACTTCCCAACTGTGACTGCTTTTAAGGGATGTCCCTGATTCATAAACAAAGGTTAGCTTTGTCCCTCAGAATCCCCCTGAAAAGTACTGACAGTAGGCCAAAAAGTGGGGAATTACACTTAATGAATAATGTCAATAAGTAAGAGTACACACTACATGCACGTCAGAAAAAGTGTATTAATACATATGCTCTGATTCTCTCACAGTCTCAAACTTAATGTCTGTAATATATTACTGGTGTACCCCACTTTTATGTACCTTTCCCTGAGGCTGTTCAAATATATACCTGAGTGTATCAGAGGCCTGGCAGAGGCAGAAACACACAGGCATTTCAGCTTTTCTGCTGTTACACACTCTGCAAATAGTTTTGGAACGAGTCCCATAAGCATACCCTCATGTAGGAGTACAACACAGAAATATCAAAGGATGTAGCCATGTACTGTTAGCAACCAACTGTGACAATGCCATTGTTCCATTGCAGAAAAGACCGGTGTGGTGCACAGACAAAGAATAATAAGCTAACCTCTGGCTACCATCTGGATATGTCCACAAGTGGGAGCTACGCAGACTACTTGCTGTGTTAGACTAACAGGTACACAGCAACCCTGTATGTTCAGCAAGATAAACATCACACAATAATATATAATGCTCTCTGTACTTCTGCACCCCTACCCAAAAGAACAATATACCTGTGTATTCAGGCTCTACCAAGGATGTAGGTAGGCATACTCAGTACTGAAATGTGTCCAGTTGTCTTGAGCAGCCCGTGATAATGTCAACACAAATAAACAACAAACTGTTCAAAAGTGGGATAATTAATATTTACAGTATAGTAGTTCACAAACAGTTCATGTGCCAGAGGAATACATTCCAATAACTATTTTTGTATGGCAGTTAATTGTCTAATTAGAAAAGAATGTACATACTCCCATGTATCTTGTGTAAGCATTTGGAGGGGTGAGTAAAATTCTACACTGACAAGTGTGTACTGGAAGCAGCAACATTCAGGTTTGAGTACAACATGCAAATCACTGGCTACAACCCTAGCTTCAGAGATAAGAAGTAGACCAACTTTCTGACTGACACAACGGTGTCCACAGCAAACAAGCATGGCCCCCACTTTGGAAAGCTGAAAGGGCTACACCTACCTAACCTAGCATTTTATAGCAGTGGGCTGCTATGACAGTGAGTACTGCAATTACCACACAGCAGGCTGCATGCAATTAGTAAATGGTGGGCACCAATTGGTGCAGAGGCCATCACATGCACATGTGCAGATACCTAGAAAAGCAGGCTGTACTTGCTGTCTACACATGCAATAATCTCATTGCAGCAAGAGAGAGACAGAGACAGAGACAGAAACAGAGGCAGAGGCACAGACACATACACAGACGAAGACAGACAAAGAGACAGAAGCAGAGAAACACAGAAAAAGAAGAAAGTGCCACAGACAGAGAAAAAAAAATTAAAAAAAAATATTTCCTTTAAAAACAAATGGAATACAGCAATACAAACGAAAGGTATGTAACACAGAATTTGCTGGCATGTAGTAGATGTTTATGAAGAGTACTCTACATACTGTGAATCATCCATATGTGGCAGCAGTACATATCTCTATGTACCTGTACATGTGCATAGGGCAAGGGACATACTGCAACTGTTTGTGAAGGGTGTACATATATACGTTGTTGAAGGTTGTTATGTGCATATTTCTATGTAGGTTGTAGTGTGCGGCAAAGAAAACAACATGCAGTGCTGCTATATGACATGTGGTGGTTAAACGCTGTGGGTATGCTCTGTCAGTTTTGCAGTGTTGCAGCCAGTGAGGCCTGCTAATGCTACATGGGCTGAGGACACCTTCAATGCAGTCTGCACAATACTGTGCAATATTATTACATAACTGTATATCTCACAGCTGTCGCATAACTGATATTCCCACCATGAATAGTGGACTGTATATGTGCATATGTACATCTATATGTACAGCAATGGATGTTTATATGTATGTGTATATATATATATATATATATATATATATATATATATATATAGATATATACGAACATATATAGATATATATGGATATATATGGATATATATAGATATACATATAAATATATATAGACATATATATAGATATATGTAGATATATATAGATATATAGATGTATGTATATATATATATATATATATATATATATATATATATATATATAAATATATATACATATATATATATATATATATATATATATATATATATATATATATATGTAGATATATATATATATATATATATATATATATATATATAGACATGTATATATATATTATATATATATATATATATATATATATATATATATATATATAGATATAGATATGTAGATATATGTAGATATATATATAGCTAGAGGGAGAGAGACATGGGGCATACGTACTGCAACAGGTGCCTGGCGACCAAGGTGTTGACACTGCAGTGCCATCCCTTCTTGCCAGAACACTGTACCCATTAACTACCACATAGGTGGTAGTCTACCTAACACTGAAGGTGTGATAAGGGAACATGGGACACAGGTGGACAGTAGCCTCCCCTTTGATAATCACAGTGCCCCCCTGGTCATGTATTCTGTTTACGTGGTACAAGTCATCACAAATGTGTGTCATCTAGGGAAATAGAGGTCAGTGTTCCCCTCTACTTATCACACTTAAAACCCATTAGAGAGTACAATGCCAACTACAACAACTGGAAAGGCCACAGACATACCTCACAAAGAGTAATACCAGCCTCAAACAGATGCCCTATGCAGACCGACTCACAAAACCACAGCTACACTGTGTTGCATAGCACCTACCCAGAGGTGACCTCTGCCTAACATACTGAGCTATGTCACACCCATAGCTGTTGGACATCCTCCACGTAAACATATTACAATCGCTCCTAGATACATGCTCTAGGGCCCTACACCTTGTCAGCTCACTAAACAGCACATGCTGGAGGGATAGAGTCCTAACTCAGAGACATGCCACACTCTGGAACAAACCACCTATCAATAGCAAATAAAGCTCCTCATTAGCAGTTGTCATAAATACTCCTGATGATTGTTTGGGAGATAGGAAATACACCCCGGGAATCACCTCGGTGGCTCTGGTTGACAGGGGCAAGTGAAATTAAATTACATGTGTGTCAAAGGCCAGGGTAGCATATGGCTAGGCTGCTGTAGGCCCTAGGGCCAATAGCGTATTACCTAACCATGACATGATGCACACACAAATGTACTTAGTGCAATAATTGCTATGTGAGGTTGACTAAGTGTGATGGTGAATGTGTTGGTGAATGTGTGCAAGGTCTGTAAAGGTGTGATAGCTTAGTGTGAAATTGTTACTGTCATGGTAGTTTGCATCCTAGCTGTGATCCCAGCAACAGATGTGTATGCTATTGCTAGGCAGAAAAAGTAGTATGGCATACGGTGTGACATAGTCCCTTGTTGTCAACTGTGGTGTCCCATTGTAGGCTAAAGCAATACATGTGTGCTTAGTGAGTGGTACGGCTGGTGAATCCAACTCCCATATGAACTGTAGTACTACCTGAAGCTGTAGGCCTAAACAGTACAGTAAGGTGTATGTTCACATTGCTTGGAAACACTGTTTTGTGTGTTCCCTGTAGTCCTCACAGATTACATACCTCAGGCATAAGGTTTTGTAAGTAGTGACACACAGTACTGTATGGTACACAGGTAAAGCTCATCTGGGTTGGCATACATTTGTGTGTTGTATGGATGTCTGATGAGTGTGTAATTATGCCTATACCATGCCCTCAATCATATCTGTGTTACAGGGTATATGTGTGTATCTAGCAACATGTATAGTCTAGTACAGCAGTATGCCACCTAAATCAACAACTGTGCACATATGTTAGGCAGGGGTTTGGCATCAAAGACTACTGTGGTATACTGGTAATACTGTAACTGTACTTTACATTCATTGCAATGGATGACATCTTTCTTCATGCATTAGCTTGATATATACCTACTGTGGCTAGGTGGTGCATTGTGTCACATACAGTGTGCCATGTACTGTTGTATAGTCTTCCATACTGGTTTCACTTTGTTGCTGTGCAGAACATGGTTTAATATATAGAATGTGCCGGGCACTGTCAGGCAGTTGTGGGCTGAGCACTGATATGTGGTATTAAAAGTGTGTATCTACTGACAGCCAATAGGTTGCTATATATAGGTTCACAGGTTCATATGTTGATACTAGGCGATCTGCCCTAGGGCATTTACAAGCCTAGCCAGAGCATGTTTGGCTTTCGCCATCCTTCTTAGATTAGTTTACTATGCCTCTGTATAGTAGGTCACAGAAGATAGCCCATTTAAGGTTAGTTTACCGTGCCTCTGTCTAGCAGAGGCACCAAAGAGATCCCAGGGGTAAATTTACGATCTCCCATCCAAACGTCAAGATTCTTCTTGAAGAGGGTCATTGAGAGGCTCTGTCTGACATGGATTGGGATTTTTTTCCAGAGTGAGGGGACCCTCTGGGATATGAATCTGTCCCTCCAGCATGTTCTATTTATTTCTGTGCTGAGGTTTAAGTCACTGGAGCGTGTAGTTCTGATGGATTTGGATTTCTTGAGGTGGGGCATGTCCATTAATTCTGAGTTGGACATGGCTTTATACATCAGGCATAGATCGCCTCTGAGTAGGCGGTAAGCAACTGAGTAGAGCTGGAGTTTCTTTAGCCTAACTGCGTAGGGCATCTGTTTGAGTCCCTTGATCCTCTTGGTGAGGTACTTTTGGGGTCTTTCTATTTGTAGCAGGTGTCGGGTAAGGTACATCCCAAATGGGGCATTGTATTCAATTATGGACCTGATGAGTGATGAGTAGAGGGGCACAATGACCTCTCTTGATCTAGATGTGAATCCCTTTGTGATAAGGTGGGCTATATAGAATGTCTTTCTAACCACTTTGGCAATGTGATTGTCATAGGAGAGATTGCAATCTACTTGGGTCCCCAAATCCCTAATTACGTCTTCCGTACTTAATGGATTACCTCCTATGTGGTAATTTGTGGGCACTTTGTTTTTCCCAAAGGGGATGACTATGCACTTTTTGGCATTTAGCTTTAGGCCATGGCTCTGGCACCAGTTATCCATCTCTGTGAGACCTTTTTGGAGGATGCTTGTGTCAGCCGACGAGTCGATTATGGCCCCCAGTTTGCAGTCAGGCATTTCATTGATATCTGTACTTTAAAATGTTAAGTGTGCCACATGACTTGCTCACAATTATTGTTTTATTGTCTTCCAGGGACATATCTCACCATCGCAACCCTGCGTATTCCCCTGAAGAGGAGGAAATAATCATATCCACACTACTGCAACATCACACCCTGCTGTTCTCCAGAACCAGCCAGGACCAGCATGGGCACATTGCACTGTGGCAAGATGTTGGCCATCAGGTGAATGATGTAGGCATGCATAACTGGACTTATGAGCAGGTACGCCATCACTGCAGTGATTTATTTAGACATGTCCGGCAGCATGCCTCCGATGTCCGCAGACAACAGCTTGCCACAGGTGGTGCTGCAGCATCACATCCTCCCCTCACCAGAGTGGAAGAGCTGCTCCTCAGCGTAGTGGCTTCTGGCCAACCACTACAACAGACATGTGTCATCATGGAGGCCGGAGTCACCCAGCAAGTTGAATCAGAGCGTGCAAGTAACATGGCATATCTGTAGACTACTGTTAGCTCGATTGTTAGAACATGCATATGTCAGATGTGTACTGTGTATTTAGAAGATGTGGAGCCTGGTGTTGTGCAATACTGATAATTCGGAACATAATCTGTATGCCTGTGACTGTCACCCATTGTACTACTGTAAAATTGCAAACTCACAGCAGCAATGCCATAGTTGTTGACACTGACAAACTGTCTCATATCCTTGTAGGTCCCTCTGGTGTGACAGCAAGACAGCAGACCCATGCTGGTGAGTGTTCTACATTTAATATAGCAAATAACATGTGCATGTCATAGGTGAGTTGTAGGCCATATACACAAAGCACCTACACATAATGCATGCTCTGCATGTTTTCTGTGGGACTATGCACATCCCAGTAACATGAGTAGCTGCCTTAAACACCTGCAATACACAGAGCATCCCAAACAATTGTGGTACACTGTAGTGGACATTGTATAGGCAGAGTCAATACACATGCACATAACATACACCTCTTGGTCATACGCAGTAAGTGTTAATATGATACACATGGCGTATTTAGACACCTGCTATAAGGTCCGACTCCAGTATCCCAAATGTCATCCACACTGCACACATACTATACCTGATGGGTAGAGGCCTATCATGGGGTGGTGCGACACTCTTCAACACACAACACGCTCATGTTAGGCTATGCTCCCTATTACATATCCCTATTACCTTACATACCCATGTAACAACTGCCTGTGAAATGGTTAATGTAGCCACACTGCTGCAGTTCAGGTACAGCAATATAGTTGCCAGTGTGGCACACATTAGTGGCCTTGAGTGTCCACATGATGCTGCCTGATGATGGCTCAAGGTACTACACTACATCCAGTCACAGTAACTACAGTACTACACATATCATTCATTGCTATACACCTGACAGTTGTGTACATCCAGCCATGGTGTGTATACCTATGAGTGATGGTGCACAGGACATTGAAAAGCATTTAATACTTGCACAGCAATGTTGTGTTCATGTACACATTGTGTTCCAGGGTGAGACCAATCATTGAACAACACACATGCATCAAAGACATGTATACTGTTATTAACAAGGACTCTCTACACTCGCACTGCATGTTGTTGAGCAACACACATCCTGCATGCTGACACGTGTGATAGGACTCTTTGGCTTGTGATACTGTATTCTACCATCAACCACTAATGACTATGTTCTGGATTGCTGTTGGTGTGTGTGTGTGTGTGTGTGTGTGTGTGTGTGTGTGTGTGTGTGTGTGTGTGTGTGTGTGTGTGTGTGTGTGTGTGTGTGTGAGTGTGTGTGTGTGTGTTTGTGTGTGTGTCAACTTTAGTGAGTAGTGTATTTGTGTTCATGTGTGCATGTGGGCATGTGTTCATGTGTGCATATGTTCATGTGTGCATGTGTGCATATGTTCATGTGTGCATGTGTTCATGTGTGCATGTGTGCATGTGTTCATGTGTTCATGTGTTCATATGTGCATGTGTGCATGTGTGCTAGCATCATGTACAGATTGTAAAGTGTGTTTCCTGTCTTCCTCTCACAGGTGCTGAGGTTGTGTTGGTTGAGTGCAGCAGGGAACCTGAAGTCAATGCCACAAATAGTGGAAATGATGATACATGTGTTGTGGCACAGGCAGGTTTGACAGGGTCTGTCGTTGGTCCTCCAATCAACAGTACGCAGCTTTCCACCCCATATATGCGCACATTCATACTGCCAATACATCCCTCATCACCAATGGCCTTAGCTGAGGGACAGCATACAATAGGCATTGACCAGGATAGTGTGGTATCTATGGCACATGCATCCCCTCACAGCAGCCATACCCAGATTCCTGGAACGGTACCACATAGGCAGATGTCCAGGGGGTCTCGTGGGAGCACTGCTGGCAGACATGCCCCCATAGGTCTTACAACCTCAGGTATATTCCGGGCTGTAATGCAGGCATGTATGGAACAGTACACCAGACAGGGACTAAGGGTGCAGAGGGCCCATAACACTGCTATCAATGACAGTATCCGTGACCTTGCCGGTGCCATCCATAATTACATCAAAGTCATTGATAGACATTGGGGGGGAGACATTAGATGTCCTCCACAATGTCATGTCCATGTATCAGGACAGTGTAGGATGGCTGAGACATTGACATGGACGTATGCCAGCAACATCATCAGCTGGTAGTCATCGCGGATGACACACAAGTCACAGCCGCTCCCATAGTGGCAGTACCAGCCCCAGCAATGCTGGGGCTGGGCTGTCAATAAACCATCCTAGAAGACCACTTGCACATGGCTCTGGCCAGTCCCAGAAGGGACATGGGTTCAGTCGACATCCCTCTGCCTCTGATGATAGTACCCAGTCTGGCTTAGTACCCAATACTGTCTGTGGCACCCCTGCCAGACACAGGTACTGTTCCCATGGCCAGAGACAGTGATCTGTACAGCCTGGCAGATACAGTCTGTGGCTGTCCCACAACCTCCCGTATTTGGCAGCCACATGGTGGAACTGTGTGCATGCAGACACACACACATAAACCAAACACCTAGGGCTAACACATACACAAACACACATTACATCAACATTGACCCATGCTGTACTGTTGTCCCTCACACACACACGCGCACACACACACACACACACACACACACACACACACACACACACACACACACACACACACATACATGTCGATTGGATGGGTCATTGTTGGGCTCCGGTAAACCAACAACACACCATGTGCATATGATGAAACTGCGCCACCTCCTGTCATCTGTAACACTGATGCAGGAACAGGCTAACATGGTGCTGATGCACATGGTGACTTAATAGCAGTGTAGCAATGTTAGCATGTTGTCAACAGTAAAGTGTAATGATATCCTTGTAGGTATATCTGAGTAGGCATGATGCATTAAAGCTATGATTATCAATGTAGTATTGTTTACACCAGTGTTAATTCTAAAAATGTATTGTCCACCCATGTGCCACTTGGCTGATGTGTGTAGTTCTGGTAGCATGTGTTGGTGAGTGGACAGTACATGTGTGATGTGTGCAGCACAGATTTGCAGGTGCACATTTGTGAACATGGTGGATGTGCACTGTCTGCATGTACATGCATAGTGGACACATGGGAAGGGTGTCATGCCCTGTATTACACAGTGTTAACACTTCATAGTTTCTATTGGTGGCCAGTATGCATTTTACTACACATATGTTTTAACTTGGGTACACATGTGTGTATGACATGGTTTGACACTATGCTGTGGGTGATACTGTTACTATCTATCATTGGTTTGCATTCTGGTAGTATACACAACCTCAACAGCCTGACTATAACCAATCATTAGATGATATCTTGACAACTGACACACAGATGTAGGAAACACAGTAGCATTTGGATCCTTCCGGTACTATACTATACCAGTAACCAGTGGTATTGACTGCCAACCATTCCTGGGACCACTCCTGTTTGGCATGTAGCCCTCTTAGGTACAAGCAAACACACTAGGCATATGTCCGTCCACATCTGGTAATGCATACAGTGGCCTACAATGCATTTTCTGGATGAGACACCTATCCTCCACAAGGGTATCATACAGACAGATACCTGTTGTCCAACCCATGCTGTAAAGCTATAAACCAACTATAGCATAGTCATCCACATTTACTAAACATAGTATCCCAACAGTACCACATAGGTAGTAGCCCACAACATGTAGAATGGGTACCGATGTGTACATACAGCCACGTGTTATGTCATCTGTCCTTTGGTATTCACATTTCCAAAGGTATTCTGAAGTCCCTCGGTGTATCACATAAGCAATAAGGGGTCTGTATGCATATCCACAAAGTTGTTGTACACCTATAATGAATGTCCATTATTGACAGACTTTGTTGTGTTTGAACATGTCTGAAATATACCCCAGCCATGAACCCTCACTCACACTATTCTATAAGAACTGTCATGGGTGTGTGTGACACAGATGACCTAGGCCACAGATCACTACAGTGGCTGGCCTTGTCACAAACATACATATGTGACCTAAGGTCTGAGAAGCAGCAGCACAATCTGTCAAAGGTAACAGATGTAGTCATGTAGAAAGCAGGCTTCACACCTATGAACTAATTGAGGTCACATGTACATATATGTATTTGCCACAGAGATACCTGACATGTGCAATGCACATACTGTTGTTTTACTGATATGTCATACAGTAGTAAAAGCAAAACCCACAACATGGTAACCAACAGTGTCATACACAAACACTCAGCAATTGCAGGATTCAAACACCTACCCAGCTATGTTATGATACTAGAGAGATACGCATTAACACGACGCGCTATATGCTTTACTGGGAGTTTTCATTTCCACTGCTGTATTTGTGGGATGCTGACATCATCAGACTTGCCAAAGAGGGATATACCACTTTTAAGGTGTTTTCCTAGTCTCCAAAAAAGGGCACTCCTCTCAAATGTTATCACAAACACACAGCAATTGCAGGATTTAAACTCCTTCCTAACTATGTTATGATACTAGAGAGACACGCATTAACACAACACGCTATATGCTTTACTGGGAGTTTTTATTTCCATTGCTGTATTTGTGGGATGCTGACATCATCAGACTTGCCAAGGAGGAATATACCTCTTTTAAGGTGTTTTCCTAGTGTCCAAAAAGGGCATTCATTTCAAAGGAAATCACACACAAACATACACCCCCCACACACTCATCTCTTGCAGGATCCCAACTCCTACCTAACTATGGTATGATACTAGAGAGACACACGCACTAACACAACATGCTATACGATTTACTGCAAGTTTTGATTTCCACTGCTGTATTTGTGGGATGCTGACATCATCAAACTTGCCAAAGAGGAATATACCTCTTTTAAGGTGTTTTCCTAGTGTCCAAAAAGGGCACTCCTCTCAAAGGAAATCATACACAAACATACACCCCCAGCAATTGCAGGATTCAAACCCCTCCCTAATTATGCTATGATACTAGAGAAATACGCATTAACACGACACGCTATATGCTTTACTGGGTGTGTTCATTTCTCCTGCTATATTTGTAGGATGCTGACATCATCAGACTAGACATGGTAATGTGTTTGCACTTTGTTTTGTGCAATCCCAGGACTGAGCCATGGGGGACAGCAGGTGTTACCAGCTTGAACAGGACTCCACAATTCTTAGCTTGTGTGATCTATCTGTGGACCAGTTGCCAAGCCATCATATGACAATACATAGTTATGCACAGGTTGTTGATTTTGTGAATACGACATGTGTCTGGGATGTTGGAAAAGGACTACTCAAAGTCTATGTGGGACGTGTGTAGCTCATTTCAGTGATGTATGTCCTGGGTGGCTGCCTTGCAAATGGTCTAGCAGGTTTGGGAACCATGATCTGCCCATGACCAAACCAAAGTTGGTAGGGTTGTGTGTTTGTAGGCTTCCAATAGCTCTGTTTATGACTTCAAACATGATGGACTCCATGGCCTTGCAGATCAGACGTCATAGGCTTATAAGACTATAGTTCCCATGGTCTGTTGTGCACCAACACTTGTGGAGTGTGCCATATGTTGCTGTAACCCATTCAACAGTTTCATATCCTGTAGAGAGGGTGAGGCTCAACAGACTGTTCAGGTGCAGGGTCTGTTTGTTCTGCAGTTCACTTATGACACATATAGGAAAACAATGTAATCCAATTGATGCCACGTTTTCAGCTTTGGAAGGAGCTGTTTACCCATTCTACATGTGATATCTCCTGGTATGATGATAGGGCCTTTTGTCAGTGGGAGGTGGGTATGTATCTATGGGCCTGTATGACAAGATGTTGGCATTGCCAGTCATTTACAGCTGGCCCTGACTCAGGACATATATGAGTGTACATTGTTATTTATGACATAGCCGAAGGAAGTGTCATGGTTCTGTCTGAACTCCTTCATGGATAATCTTTCCAAAACACCAACAAACCTAAGCACTAAACCCCTCTCATACTCTTTTAAACACTTAACACCCTACTGATCCTTTTTGATCAGTCAAAAAGTATTTCATCATAATATCCTGACATGTCCAAAGGTCAATTTTGTGTGTACTCTCCAGTCCAGCTGGTGAATATGGGAATTTTGAGGCAATGTTACAACTGCCTTAGGTACACAGACAACCCTCTCCTCCTCCCAACAAACTCAAATATATGTGAGAGATGCAACAATATAGCCAAACTGGAGTCTGAGCTCTCTCGACCCATGACTGGCACAGTCTATCAGGAGGAGAAGGTAACCACACACACCACAAATAAAGTCTCACATAGACCTATAGCAACAGCAAACCAAACACATAAACACACACAAACATACTCGGAGGCTCTAAATAAAAATCTGCCTAAGCAGCAGAGATCTCCAAAGCAGACACCCAAACAACTGCTACCCCACAATAATGCCCATGTATCACATAGTTCACAAAGTCAGTGTGCCACACAGTCACTGCCCATAAGGCTAAACAACACACCTAATACACTTGTAATAGGTGACTCTATTGTCAGACACAATGGCATCCCACTCACCAGGCTGAACAAGGAGAAGGTCACTGTAAGCTGTCTGTCGGGTGCCAGGATCCGCCACATAACACATGCACTCAGGTCACTCCAAAGCAAGTACAAATATGACTTAGTCATTGTCCATGCTGGTGTGAATGACCTGAGATGTACCTCCCTGGTCTACATGAAAAGAGACATAGAGGAGCTCTCTGATCATGTAGCCCAGGCCGGTATGACCCTGACCTTGAGTAGCATCTTACCCTCACCAAAAATGATGCCACAGTATAAAGACAAAATGATAAATTTTAACAATTGGCTAAAGTATTGGTGTCATTCAAAGGAGATCCAGTGTCTGTCAGCCTGGGATGACATGCTCGACAAGCCACATTGCTTCACTAGGGATGGCTTGAACCTGTCACCCCTGGGCTTTCGAATACTGGCTAAGGCTCTTGCCACCCCATAGTGCCTTTTTTAGGCAAGGCTCAAAAGACAAACCCACCTCCATAGACAATACAAGGAAAAAGAAACTAAGGGTAATGCTGCTAAACGCCAGAAGTCTAAACCTCAAAATAAACGCACTCGAGGCTCTCTTCAGTATGGAGAATATTGATAGCTGTGCAGTAACAGAAACCTGGTTCAAGGCTCCTGAAAGCACCTCAGCACTACCAGGTTATACTTCATACAATGATTTTCGGCCACAAAACTCGGACCGAACCACAAAAGGAGGGGGAGTATCCATATACATCAAAGATACCCACACCTCCAGGTTAGTAGCACTGCACGAAGCATCGGAGACCATCCATGTGCAACTAACAGTGGGCAAAACTGCCTTTCAGTTTGTAGCCTGCTACAGACCACCCTCCCAAACTCAGGAACCCCACTCAGTAAGAACACTGGAGAATATGAAGGTCTCTCCAAACACCATTATATTGGGTGACTTCAACTACACAAACATTGACTGGGAATACTACTCAAGCCCCAACACCCTCGCCCAACGGTTCCTAGAATTTGTAAACTCAAATGCTATGGAACAACTGGTCACCACCCCCACAAGAGGGGAAACATATTGGACCTGGTCATCACCAACATGGGGACTCTATGTTCCACACCAGAGGTATACCCCTCATTGGTAAGGTCAGACCATAAATTACTCTCACTGGACATCCATATCCTGTCCCCACCCCCAGCCAAGGTCACCTCGGTGAAGAACTTCTCAAAAGCAAACTTCACACTTCTCAAAACCGAGGTGGTATCCTTCAAAGCCCCCGGGCCAGTGGAAAATACGGCTCAAACTGCAGAATCCTTTACAAACACATTCTATGGACACCTACAGGAATGCATGGATTGTGCTATCCCAAATAAAACCAGGACTGACTCCTCCAAAGGCAGGAGACCTGTCTGGTGGACTCTGGCCATAACTAAGCTATACAACAAAAGGAGGAAGCTACTACATGATAAAGCAAAATCCCAAAAAGGGAAGGCATCTCTGATCAGTACTAGCAAGAAGCTATGATCCCTCATAAAATCATCTAAGGCCAGCTTCAAAAGAAAAATTGCACAAGACACTAAAGACAATCACAAGGCCTTCTTTAGTAATGTCAGGAACCTGTGTGGCAACTCCCAGATATGCTCTGAGTTAGTGCAAAATGACAAAAAATACACTGAACCCACAGAAATTGCCAACATCCTGGTAGACAGGTTCAGTGCAAATTTCTCCCCCCATCCCCCCCAAAAGAGCAAATGTTCATCCCAACAGAGTGTAGCCTCCCTGACATCACAGATGAACAGGTGAGAGCTGCCCTCTCCAAAGCAAAAAACACAGCATCAATGGGACCGGACGGTGTCCCGGGCTGTGTCTTACACGAGCTTCAAGAAGAACTTAACCCTCACATAAAGTCACTGTTTAATCTCAGCCTTACTACAGGATATGTACCCAAGGAATGGAGTACAGCAACAGTGGTCCCGCTCCACAAAGGTGGTGCCACAATGGAGCCTGGAAACTATCGCCCTATCAGCCTGACTAGCCTGGTCTGAAAAGCTATGGAGCGTATCATCATGGAACTCATAAACAAAGACATTGGGAACCTCCAGACACTGGATCCTACCCAATTAGGCTTTGTTAAGGGCAGTTCTTGCCTCTTGAACCTGGTCAACTTATTTGAAACAGTTACCAGGGCCATAGACGAAGGGAAGGTAGTCCACACAGCCTACCTGGACCTCGCAAAGCCTCTGACACAATACCCCACTCAGGCATCATAAATAAGTTCACCAGCTTAAATACCAACTCATATGTCACAAGATGGGTTGCAAACTGGCTCAGGGATAGCACCCACATGGTCAGAATTGCAGGTGCCATGCCAGACTCCAAACCAGTTACAAGTGGCGTCCCACAAGGCTCAGTCCTGGGACCTCTCTTGTTCGGTATATGTTTCTCTGAGGTACAGGCTAACACGGGAGGACTATGGCTGATCAAGTTCGCAGATGACTGCAAACTGGGTGCCATAATCGACTCTCCGGCTGACACAAGCATCCTCCAAAAGGGTCTCACAGAGATGGATAACTGGTGCCAGAGCCATGGCCTAAAGCTAAATGCCACAAAATGCATAGTCATCCCCTTTGGGAAAAACAAAGTGCCCACAAATTACCATATAGGTGGTAATCCATTAAGTACGGAAGAAGTAATTAGGGATTTGGGGCCGAAGTAGATAGTAATCTCTCCTTTGACAATCACGTTGCCAAAGTGATTAGAAAGACCTTCTATATAGCCCACCTTATCACGAAAGGTTTCACATCTAGATCAAGAGAGGTCATTGTGCCCCTCTACTCATCACTCATCAGGCCCATAATTGAATACAATGCCCCATTTGGGATGTACCTTACCCAACACCTGCAGTAACTGGAAAGACCCCAAAAGTACCTCACCAAGAGGATCAAGGGACTCAAACAGATGCCCTACGCAGTTCGGCTAAAGAAACTCCCGCTCTACTCAGTTGCTTACCGCCTACTCAGAGGCGATCTGTGCCTGACATATAAAGCCATATCCAACCCAGAATTAATGGACATGCTCCACCTCAGGAAATCCGAATCCCTTAGAGCTACATGCTCCAGGGACCTAAACCTCAGCACAGAAATAAATAGGACATGCTGGAGGGACAGAGTCATATCCCAGAGGCTCCCCTCACTATGGAACAAAATCCCAGTCCAAGTTAGGCAGAGCCCCTCACTGACCCTCTTCAAGAGAAATCATGACGAGTGGATGGGAGATCGTAAGTTTACCCCTGGGATCTCTTCTGTGTCTCTGCTAGACAGAGGCACAATAAACTAACCGTAAAAGTGCTATCTTCTGTGACCTACTATTCAAAGGCACAGTCTACTAATCTAAAAGGGTGGCGAAAGCCAAACACACTCTGGCTAGGCTTATAAATGCCCTAGGGCAGATAGCCTGGTATCAACCTATGAACCTATGATAATGTTTGGAGTGCACATTGTTTATTGATGATACTGATTGCAGGTTTTTTATCTTCTTTGCTTTCCCACTTTCTATGAACAACCTAAGTATCTGTAGTACATATTTGATTATGACAGGGTTCCAATATATTATATATGTGTCTGTTGTCATATAACTGTGTGCACAAGGCAGGATTGGTGAATAGTGAGAGGTTCCTGGGTTAACACATGCAACTGCCAGATATGTGTGGCCCACTGCTGTACTCAGACATGGCCTAAGCGTGTGAGCATGCCCAGTGTGACCTTTCAGTATGTTGCTGTCTGAAGTCCACTACATTTGTTGACATGTGTGAACATGCCCAATATTAACATTTATACTATATGTGTGTTGAAAATCAAGTTGTATTTTTACTGCAGGGCTCACCTTTGTTTCATAACTCGACAGGGATTATGCTGTGCCTGCAGGGTTTCCATGAGACACTTTGCATAGACTTATCAACATTTCCTCATACAGGCTGATCAGTGAAATACTGCCATGGTTTAGTGGATCAGTACTGTGACTATAGTGCACAGTGTCCTGGGTTTGAGGACTGTCACTGCCTTATATTTTCATACTGGACAGACCAGACTACTTAAGTAACAGTAAAGCAAATATGAGAATGTTTACCTGCTTTTGCTCATCTATGCCCAACTTTGACCGAACTTGCCCAACATTGCTGAACATTGCCCAATATTGCTCAACATTGCCCAAAGTTGTGCTAGTTAGTGTGTGCAATTTTGTTTACATATACTAAATAGTGGTAAATGCTGTTTAGCACTGCTTTATATTGCTTAAAACATGGCAATCATGCCTCAGGTGGTGCTGCAGGGCTGCCTATGTCGGATGCACATAGTACACTCCCTATACATGTTTGAAAACAGGCAGTGTCAAGTTAGGCATCCCTTTTACTATATGTGCGAGTCAGAGAGAGGTATCATTTCCAGGGTTCCTATTGAGCCAGTGCATGTGCTATGCATTGCCTCTTTGCCAAGGCCAAAGCATACTGGGCATGCCTCCTTCTGCCTACTGGGATAGGCTCAGGTTGTTCCTACTCCCAGTTTTTGGCCCGGGCCTATGCTGCTCTTGCTGCAGCTGTTTTCGCAGGATCATATTATGTAGCATAGCACATACCATGACAATTTGGGTACATGTAGTTGGTGAGTACTGCAAGGCTCCACCAGATGTATCCAGACACTGGAACTGTGACTTGAGCAGCCCAAACACACACTTGATTACATTTCGTGTTTGTGCGTGTGCCTCATTATGGCATTCCTGTTCAGGTGTGTGTGCATTTGTGATGGGTGTCATCAGCCACGGCACCAGTGCATATCCAGCATCCCCCACTAGGTGACCATGAGGGATGTCCCCATTGGCAAATGTCTGGTACAGCCGTGTCAGATGCCAGATATGGGAATCATGGTAGCTTCCAGGGCAGCCAGCACACACATTCAGTATTATGCCCTGGGCATCACACACAACCTGGCAATTGATGGAGGGGAAGCCCTTGTGGTTAAAGTAGGCCCTACCCCGCTCACCGGCTGGTGCTTTGATGCGTATGTGCGTGCAGTCCATTGCACCCACTACCTCAGGGTATTCCGCTATTTGCTGGAAAAGATGCATATTGCTGGCCAATACCTCACGGGAAATGGGGAAATATACATGCTCACCGACATGTGCTGACATGGCATTCAGGAACTGGTGCAGTACCCTGGATGCTGATGCCTGTGAAATCCCCATCATATCACCAGTTGGTCTCTGGAAGGTACCTGTTGCTAGTATTCTTAGGCCAGCACATACCTTGGTTTCCACTGGGATGGGTTCCCCTCTGTTGGTTCTGTGTGTGAGGCGTGGCCTGCACAGCTCAACAATTTGCTGCATGAGGTCTCTGTCCACTCTATAGCGCTCCACTATCTCCAGCTCATGTAGCCTCTGGTAGGTTACCCTGGGCATGTACACTCTTCTCCGTCTCCTCACTGTGGGTTACTCAGCAGCATTCGCATTGTCACCACCCTCAGCATGTTGCATATGTTGCCTTATAACAGCAATGGCAGCCCCTAACATTTCTTTGTCTCAGTAAAGCTTTTTAAGTTTTCACTTCTCTTAGTTTACTGCAGTGTTGCAGTGTCTCTGAGGAAAACATGGTGGAAAGTTGTTTGCAGAGTTTTAAGTGCTAGGCTGGGCTGGGCTACTGTACTGCCTGTGTAATTGCCTGATTCTGATTGTTTTCACCTGCTAGCTCTGTTAGTTCTCCTTGGTTAACATCCTACTATTTGTTGTCCTTCCTTTTCCCTTTCTGTTTCCACAGGGAGCAGCACCGCACAAACAAGCGCTAGCACGCGCACACCAGCTCACACATGCACACACAAGCTTACACGGCCTTACACTTGCTAACTCCTGCTTAAACGCTCGCACACAGGCACAAATGCGCTTACACAAATTTCAACAACCTTACACATACTTACTCTGGCTTAAACGCATGCACACGGGCGCACACACGTGCACACAGTCTTACTTGGATATACAGGTAAGCACCCATGCACAAACACATTGCAGGCACTTCAACAAGAAACTTTAGTGTTATTCACGGCATACACCTTCAATTTCTTGCCTTTAGCTAGGATACCTGTTGACACACCTCTTCCAGTGATGAGTAACTGACAGCAAACACATGCCACTCTGCTCCAATGGGCTTACATTCTTTCATACATACCCCCCTCATGATGTCACCTATCTTATACTCTGATACTCCCCTTATCCTACTCTTACACTCCACAGACTTTGCTCATTTGCCATGTAAAATTGGGATTCACTATCCTTACCCTAATTTGCATAGGATTGCCTACTAATGCTTGGTTACATCTCTTAGACTGAGCTTCCCCCCCTTAGCAACCTCTACTCAGTAGCCATGTTGTCTTCAGCCTGCCATTCTCTTGCTTGGAAAATTAATATTTTCAATAAAACCCCTATTTGTGGCTTTTAATTTTTGTTTTTCTGTTTTTTAAAGTGCAGCACGTTTGCATGGCGCTGCGCAATGCTTAAACTTCAGAGATCGAGGTAAAAAAAAATATTTTTTTTTATTTTGCAACGGGGAACATTGCCAATGGCCTTATATTTGGCCATTGCCATGCTTCCTCAACTGGATGCATCCTTTTTTTGGAGCTGTCACGGCTCCGTTTGCTATTTGCAGAACGGTGCTCAGTTGTCAATGGAGTACATTTCTGCAAATAACACTACTCTTACTCGGACAGGTTAGAGTTTCCTGGATCGCAAATTTACCTCATTTGCATAGCTTTCAGCAGCAAATGAGGTAATTTGCATAACCTATCCCTGTCCATGTAAGAGTCATTTTAGGAGCTCTCTTGCATGCCCCTGCCGGCTGTTCCTGGATCGCTCAGCGGACATGTTGGCTGCATGGAGTCTTACTCTACTCTTAGACTCCATGCAAGCCTTCGTGAATCCGGCCCATAATGAAACAAGCACTGCAATTCTTGCAATTACATGTTCATTATAAAAACAGTATTGATGATCACTTTCAAAAAGAGACAGAGAGGATTTATAACTCCAAAGATACCTTTTATATATTAGAAATACAATCTGGTCCTATGGATATTACTTAAGAGCAACGGGGCAAGCATTCTGCAAGACATGTTGAGTAAAGTTCAAAAAGTGAAAATATTTTCTATGAGTTATGAAAAAAGTGCAGTTAGGGAAAATATTTGTATTTCCATTGGAAAGTTACAAAGCTCAGGCCTGGTTACTTCCAATAAATTGGAAACTAAATCTCTAGTTATTTTATTTTCTGCTATACAGGGAAACATATTAAACACCCTTAAATCAGGAATTTTATATAGACCACTGCAGGATGGTAGATTAGATATGATACATCCAGTTCTAAGTTATTAAGTGATATTTTTATTTATGTTACTGAAGGTTACTAATAATCCATTTTTTAAACTGTGACTATTTATTATGGGCAATTATTATAAAGATGGAAGCAAAGCAATCACATAAATCTTTGTCTACAGAAATGAGAAATTTTCTTTAAAAAATGAACTGCGAACATTATCTATACAAATGATTACTTCAGAATTCCATAACTGGATGGACTGTAGTTATTGAGACTTTTTTTATGAACCTAACTGGGAATTATTAAATAGTCATAATTTAAGAGAGTTTCATACAATAGTGAGTTCATGTTACACAGAAGCATCAACCAGCACTCTGAACCAATACTGTGAACCAGCACCATACTCTGTCAGCTCTTCTAGTGAAGAACAAAAGAAATGTATTACACAAAAATTATAAATGAAAAAAACTTTTTGTGGCCTGTTATAAACTACAACCCATGTTTTTTTCTTTCTTGAATGTAATAGCATTAAAGAAAGTTTGGAATATCATTAGAAAATGCGAACTTCAATAGCAGAGCTGAGCTATAGCTAGCAATTCAAGTACCTTGTGCTATTCCCCGATTCTGGCAATCCTCAACACCTTCAAGTTGAGGAGAAAAAGGAAAGGTCCTCTCATTCTTAAGAAAAAAATATTTTCCTTTTCTTTTAAACTGTAGCAAACTGCTTGCTACATTTGTAACCAGCAGATTTCTACAGTTTAAACCATTTAAACCACACATAAAGCTCTTAGGTACTTCAGCCCTGACTGCAAATGTAATAGTGGCATTCAGGTCTGACTACTGGCAATCAGAAGCATAGCTGGCTCAACCACTGCCCTGAGTCAGTACTGTGAACAAGCACCCCACCCCCTCAGCTCTTCACTGTAATCAATAACTAGATTGTAAGAGATCAGCTTATTACAATTAGATCTACTCCCCCCAGTCCTTCCATTGAAAAGCAAAAAAAAATAAATAAATGGACATCTCTTCTACTGGCACACCAACTAGGTGGCCAGATGCATGACACCCACACACACCCACACCTCAGCCATTCAGGTTCGATTTCTGTGCACCGCCCACAAGCCTCCTTTAACATATTTTATTAAAAAAAAAAATTTGTCTTTTAAACTGTAACAAACAATTTCTATTTCTTCAGTTTATACCCTGCCTGCATGGAGTACTACAGCATTCATGTTTAAGTTTAAAAAAAAATCTTCTTTTTAAACTGTAGCAGACTGATTGCTGTCTGCATGAATCTCTATGGCGCTCATCTTTTAGTTAAAAAAAAAAAAAAAAAATTTTAAACTGTTGCAAAATGCTTGCCACAAATGGTAAAAGTAAAAGGTAACAGTTGCTACAGTTTATATCCTGTCTGCACTGAGCACCACAGTGCTAGTAGTTAAGTGCTCAGGTTTGACCACAAACGCAATACCAGCATTTAAAAGGTGATATTGCATTAAATAAATATCAGGATCAGCTGATCATGCCACCAGCACTTTGTGCCCAGGGCAGTTATCCCTCTCACCCTGCCCTAGCTATGCTACTGCTGATGATGCACCTCATATAACACTTTGTGCCTGGGATGGCTGTCTCCTTTTCCCCACCCTAGGTATATCTCTTACCAGTTGTATGTTTCTGGTAATGATTTAACTAGTGATTTACTTTATGGCACTGGAAGAGCTAAGTAGTTTAATTGTATCTGAAACACTTGCATGGATGTATATCCATTAGAGAATTTGGTGTTCTAGATGTGCTTAGGTGATATATAACAAAGCATGGGACATGGAACATACTTCTTTGGACTTTTTTTTCTTTTCTACAGCATTGTGTGCCTTTGAAATAGACTAATGCCATATCATTGTTAAGATTTATTCCAATAAAATTAACTGAAACCCATTCTCCTTTGAATAAGTGATGTGAGATCTTTTACATTCACCTGAGCTACTACCAACCCAGGCAAATGAGATCTTGGTTTTGCATCTCATCTAAAGGATGACACCCTCAGGAGTGCAGCACCCCCCCCCCCCTTATGCTGCATTGCAGTGTCAGTAATGGAAAATGAATCCAAGCACCTGGGGTGGAACTAGAACTCACCATCTTCTGAGCTTGCAGCACAAATAACAAGTAATGTCTGGGTAACTTTTTAGTCCTGCTTTGAAATGCAGAATAATTCAAAGCCCCACAGAAGTAAAATAATTTCAGTTGCCACAATGGTTAGTTAGACACGACATCATGATATGCAACACCTTTGAAGCGTGCAAGGTTTAGCTGATACTCCTAGTTTTCATTAAAAGTATGGTGTTTAACATACATGCTAACTGTGTTGGTTAATCACCTGTGCTTTGCTCATTCCCAAAACAAATATTCTCTGTTCTCAGAGTTAAATAGTGTACTCTGCCACATTACTGAGCAAGCAATAATGCCCGGCATGGTATGTGACATTGTGGAAATAATGCCCACCTAGGGATGTTCGGAGGTCCCGTACCATATTTGGTAATGCTCATTTTAGCAGCTGTATGTAGTTAGATAATCTGCAGTACATTTGTAGTTAGTTATTTAGATACTTTTGGACACTTTGTCATGTGTTTCAGGTACTCTCTGATGCCCATTGTGCTGTTCAGTATTATTTAGTTACCAGTTAAATACTATCATAGTGTTAAAGGGTCATGGATACACAAGTTTATCACTCTAAAGTTCAATAAAATAAAGTAATAAAATTATAAGCCTATCAATGGCTTTCACTACAAAGTTTTTTTCAAGTACCGAACTTTACAATGTTAAAACACGTGTTTCTTTCTTTTTATGAGTACTTGTGAGAGGCTCCTGATGTATCTGCTGGAGCTACCAGTTCATTTATAATGGTGTTAAATGTTACAATTTGTATGTGTAAAATGTGGAGAATGCCAAATGACACCAATTGTACTGGAAATAGATGTCAGTCTTGTGGGGCACTGGTGGACATATTTACTTATTTGAAGTCTACAGCCTGTATTACTCAATATCCAGAGTTTGACGTGACCTGCCTTACTGAGGGTATCCTTATGACTTCTTTACATGAATGGATCAAACATGAAGGACTGATAGGAGATAAGCCTATGAGTTCATGAGCACTGAAATAGATCTGTACATCTCTAGTTGGGCTTGGTTCAAGTTTTTTTTTTTATGCTTCTTTATAGTATTTACAGCTGAAGTAAACAGACTGAACAGCCATGTGGTATAAACATCTTCCCCACAAACACGTGGTGATAATGCTAAGCAGCCCATTTCCCACCAGAATTGATAATGTTTTTTGCATTGTCTCTAAACATTATTGATTATCATGCAGGCCCCCTCCTGAACATACTGTTATGCACAAGCAGTCATGCACCCCCAGTTTCCATAATGCAAAGTACTGGCAAGTGCTACAGGGGTATAGAGAGAGAGAGAGAGAGAGAAATATACAGCTGTACAGATATGCCCCATATATAAGTAATCATTTACTGTAAATACTTACTACAAGATTTCCAAAAACTAAACTGATGTTTGTATGCTGTAATGGATATAAAGTGATATTTGTGTTGGCATGTGTCTGTGACTATATGTGTTTGTGACTAAGTACTTCTAGTGGCTCCATGGTTCCCCCACCCACCACTACGAGGCAGATTGTCTACATATACAACAAGTTAGTAATAAAATGCACATAGTCAGAGGATTACATTAATGCATGCTACAGTGTGCAGTGACTGTTTACAAGTCTGTATAATTTTCCCATAACATAATTACTGCACCAATGCAAACATCATAATGTCAGATACTGATTTCAATCGCATAGGCGCTGTAACATGACAAAAACTAAGTGCACTCAGGAGTAACACCAATGTTGGAGTCACAACAGTACAAAATTACAATACATTGTTCCATTGTGATTTAGAAATGGAGCAAATTATATTACCATTGAAGGATAACGCAGAATTACATCACTGTAAAATTATAATAGTTTCCCTGATAACATATCTCTCTTGTGAACCTGCAGAACTCATAACAAGCTTCCCTTTCCCTTACTGTAACCCATACAAAAACTTGAAACACTACATGATTGCCTGTGTTTCATCCAACAGGTTCAGAAATATAAACACTCTTGTTTAGACAGCAAGCACTCAATTACATTGCTGTTTGGCAAACATTCTTCCAAGAAGACACTTTATTGCACTTGTTCTCTTTTTGCATAGAACCTAAGGGAATGAAAAATCCAGACAATATTTATACCAAATGACAACATTACTGAAACTGATTATTTATACTGTATGTCATTGCGTGGCTGATATTGTAACAGTCTATGGTGAAATATGATGTGTGTGCAGTGATCTCATTCACAAAGCACCAACCATTCCTAACAAATTATGTCAATACAGTACACAGAATGTTAACTGGCATTCTTAAAACATATTGTTCATTAAGGGCATGTCAAGCAATGCCACACCTCAGAATGTCGCATTTTTCTGTGTACTTATTTACATTCCGAGTCCTGCTCTGCAGGAATGCATGCTGCGGTAGTATCACAGAAGAGTTTGTTGTACTGAAAGTCAGTTCAGTACCGAAACTGCAAGTATTCCATATTTGCCCTTGCACGAGTATGTGCATATCTACCATTGCTGTATCTGTCTCTTAGCCCTGAAAGCAGTACTGTTTTGCTGTGTGTTTTGCGTTTTGATGCAAGTACTGCTGGTTTTAGTATTCATACCTTTTCCTCATTGACAAACCGTATAATGGATTAACCTTCGGCAGGCAAATAGGCAAATGCAGTGATTGTTAAGGTCTTCACATACCTGAAGAAAGAAGTAAGACAGCATGCAGAGTTAGTTGATGTTGAAGGGAAAAACATAAAGAATCTCTACCACTGGGCACTGTTATCATCGTCAAAGTTTCAAGTGCTTGCATATGGTTGAACAAAACAGAATCCACAACTGCTGCTGTTTCATATGCGCGCTTTTATCTAATGTTCTATGAACTGCTTCACTGCTAGACCACTCAAATGGAAGCACTAACTGGCATACTATCACTACCTACTAATGTCTGAATACTGCCATTAAGCACATGAAAGCACTGTGTCTATTACTAATGATGCGTTAGTGCACAGATGTGGAGAAACATGCACCATAACTTCAGTAAAAATCTTCCATACATTTATCTGTGTATGCAGTGTTGTACAGTGACAGTAATGCAAGGTATGATAATGAGGCACTTTGATAAAAGAGGTGCATAATCACTGCTTTTTCAAAGAACCCCTAAAAAACATACATTTACTAATGCAAAAATGTCAGTGTTTGTCGTATGTTATGGATGTCCTTGATTCAATGATAATGGTCTCTCATTTAATAGATATGACACAGCTCACTGACCTTCATCAGCAACTGAGTGACTGCAAGTGATTAATGTTTTCATTGAAGTGCGTTGCAGAGATTATCCGCCTAATACAAACTAAATTCATCACAACACTGCACTCAGTTAATAGAGATCTTGTGTAGCAACTGCATTTAAACGTAACAAAAAGCCAGGCCTGAATTATTATATTTCTATTTCTAGTGTTTTAAAAATGTGTTCTTCTAGTCTATAAAATCAGCTTTGATTATGACTGCTTGAACATTATGTTTAATATTTCTGAAGTGTCGATTTTATTTAGTTGATTGTTCTTTTGCAATTGCTATTTTATATTGTGATATGTTTCTTATTAACATTAACATCAGCATTCTGATGTATTATATGTTTATTTGCTCATGTGATATGGTTGCATACTATTGTTATCATGATGTCATGCAAGCTTGTTTTAAGATTCCAGGGAAATCTCATATACTGAAGAGATGAAAGTGCTTAATCTTATTTTTTTCACATTCAAGGGATGTTCTTCATGTTTCTCTGTTGCAGTCATTACATTTGGGTAATCTGCTGGCAGGTTGTCCTCAGTCGGCCTGAATATCAAAGTCTTAGGCCCTGCGTCGGTTGCCATCTCCACTTCCATGACGTCAGGTCATCAGGGGTATAAAACAAGCAGTCGGTGCCATTTTCTTCAGTCTTTCTTGCCGCCGGTGCCTGAAGCAGAAGCAGTTCGCAAGTGCCGGTCGGCCGACTCCTGAAATTTTTGCATTCGTGTTTGAGAACCGAAGTCTTCAGTTGAAGCTAAGTACCCCGTTGGGAAAACTTTTTCTTGCTCCTTACTGATGTCAGTAAAAGTTAATAATTGCATTACTTGTGGGAAGCAAATGCCTCATAAGGATTTGCAGTTTGTACTGTATTCCTTGCCTAGGCCTAGAACATTACGTGCCTTGCTGTCGGTTTTGTGCTAGATTTAACCAACACACTATTAAGCGTCAGTATATCTTTGCTTCAAAATATTTTGGAAACAGATTTAATTACCCTGAAATGTCATCAGATAGCAATCCGACTACCGGAGTTCACAAAAAACGCAAAGAAAAGGACAGAGACAAACCGTCGAGGTCCAAAACCTATAACGAAGTTTCTCCTAAGCCAGTCACCGGTTCGCCGGTACTCAGTGAGTTGCTTTCGCAGCCCCTGATACCCGTTACTTTCAAGTCACAGGCCTCTACCGAGACCCATGTGGAGTCCGGCATGCTGCGAGATTCTCAGAGTATTGTACCCGTGGATGTCTCTCCCTCGGATGGGTCCTGAGCCGCTGAGCAGGCACCGGCTTCTGAGGGTGTTTTCAGGCCTCAACATTTCTATATAAGACCGATGCCAGCTTCAAAAACAAAGACAAAAGCAACTTCTAAGGCTAAAAAACTGATGCATGAGCCACATGCTCAGACTCCTATGCCTAAAAAACAGATGATCAAAATGGCTGAAGACTTAATTACCTTGATCAGGGGTTCCCAACCCCCCCCCCCCGATAAGAGGCCTAGGCAAGACACTGACTATGAAGCTTCAGATCAGGTTTCTATTTCTTCTGATTCCTCTTCTGATCAGGAATTTTCTATACCTCCCTATGAGGATTCAGATGCAGAGGAATCTATCCCATCTGCATCTCCTCCTGAAGATTATTCTTTTGGAGAAACCTTGCATACTTTAATGGAACATTTTCATTGGGAGAGTCAGGATTTCTCGGAATCAAAAAAGAGGCTTAGGGATTTCCTTTTTCTTCCTCAGCATAGGCCCTTGGCTCTACCTCCTGTATTAGACATTGTTGATGATGTGTTTTCGGAATCAAGCATGGCTCCTGATTCCCTACCTCTGGCTCCTAGTAAGCCAGACAGATATTACAGGGTTCCTGACTCCCACATATTTTTATTCAAAAATCCTGCTGCTGACCCTGAAACTATCTCACAGAATCCCAAAGGTGTAAAGGTCTCTACAGCCAAGAATCCTACCCCCTCTGATAGAGATTCCAGGGCACTGGATAGATGAGGAAAGAAGGTTTATACGTCTGCAACCTTGGCAATTAGGGCCCTAAACTGCCAGTTTCATATGCTTAAATATCAACAGCATGTTATGGGATTATTGAAACAGAAAATTATGTTGATTTCTGAATGTGTGGAAAATAAAGAATTACAGGAATTATTGCATGCAGCAGAACAGGTTGGAAAGCATACTTTGCAATGTGGTTTTGATTCCTTGGAGTCCTCTTCAGGGCCGCAGTTACTGGATCTGTGATTAGAAGGCATGCCTGGCTCAAGGAGCAAAATCTGCCTGATCATGTTAAAGCAAAATTGTTGGATGCACCTTTACAGCATGATACTTTGTTTGCTAATAAGGCAGAAGAGGTTTTAAAGAAAATGGAAGACAAAGCTAAATCTATGCAAACTGTAAAATATTTGTTACAAATGCAGCCACCCAGATTCAGTAGACATTGGCCTACAAAAAATTGGTCCTTTCCTATGTCCGACAGAGCTTCACAGGGCAAATCCAAGCATTCAAAAGGCTCTAGATGCCAATCACAGGGTTCTTACAGGTCAAAGCAATGGGGTACTTCTACCTCCAAATCTGGAGGAAGCAAAGCACAACCCTAAAGTAAACAGTCTCAATGACTACCCTCTGCCATCACCAAGCACTTATCTTTTGGCAGCCCCCTTAGGGGGAAAATTAGCACTTCATTCTCAAAATTGGCAGTTAATAACCCAGGACAAGTAGGTATTAAACATAGTATCCCAGGGATACAGATTTCATTTCCATACCTTGCCAATTCCAGACGGTTGGCTAGATCTGCCACAAAATCAATGGGCAGAGGCACAGAAATAAGTTACATCCCCCATGGATATGGGGGCTATTCAACCAGTACCAGAACAGGAAAAAGGGCAAGGGTTTTATTCAAGACTGTTCCTGGTACCCAGAAAAGACAATGCCTGGCGCCCAATACTGGATTTATTGATTTTGAACACATTCTTGGACATCCCAAAATTCAAAATGCTGAATTTTCAACAGCTTCTGCCCATGCTGGGTAACAATGCTTGGTTAGTGACTCTAGACTTAAAAGAGGCATACCTGCATATCCCAATATGTGAGTCGTGCAGAAGATACCTCCACTTCAAGGCAGGTTTTATGCATTACCAATTCTCTGCACTGCCCATTGGCTTATCTACTGTGCCCAGGGTCTTTACAAAGTGTCTGGCACCAGTAATTGCATTTTGCAGACAAAGAAGCATACAAATCTATCCATACTTGGACGACTGTCTCATTCAAACAGAAAACAAGGACATTCTTCTTCAATATCTGGCATTTGTAAAAAGGCTTCTAACATGCCTAGGGTACACAGTAAGTGAAAAGAAATCACAACTGGTACCCTCTCAAAAGATTACATTCCTGGGTGCAAGCTTGAATACAACTGCCCAGATGGCTTACCTTATGCCAGACAAGCAAAGGCAACTGGCTATTTACTTCAAACAGATGGCAACAAAAACCCAGTTATCTGCAAGACAAATTCTGCAGGCTTTGGGGTTCATGGCATCCTGCATTCTACTAATTCCATATGCAAGACTACATATGAGAAAACTACAGTGGTATCTAAAAAGTTTATGGAGTCAACATTGTGACAGTCTGGAAACAATGATTCCTCCCATTCCCTGCCTACAACAGGAGCTTCTTTGGTGGGCAGAGACATGTCACCAGAACATGGACGGTTTTTCACTCTACCCCCTGCCACCAAATCCTACCTACAGATGCATCAGACTATGCTTGGGGGGCCCACCTGGCGGGAAGATGCATTCAGGGTATATGGAGCCCAAAGCAAATGCATCTGCATATCAACCAGAAAGAGATGTTAGCTGCTCAGAATGCCCTGACAGCCTTCAAGGACTTACTTCATCCAGGACAACTACTGATAAAGACGGACAACACCATGGTCATGTGGTACATAAACAAGCAGGGGGGTACACATTCCTACCCCCTTTGCAGACTAGCCATGGCATTGTGGGACACAGCCTTGACTTACCAAGTACATCTTCAAGCTCAATTCCTACCAGGAAAACAAAATACTCTGGCAGACAACCTAAGCAGAAATCTTATGGACCCTCATGAGTGGAAACTGGATCCACAAGTCTTCAGCATGATAACAGAGAAATGGGGGAGTCCAGACATAGATCTATTTGCCT
Organism: Protopterus annectens; assembly: GCF_019279795.1. NCBI lineage: Eukaryota > Metazoa > Chordata > Ceratodontiformes > Protopteridae > Protopterus > Protopterus annectens. Next base: position 948,268,582 of record NC_056747.1, read on the forward strand.
CTCCCCAAAATTATCAACTGGACAAATTCTGCACTAGGACTTATCACAGACAAGCATGTAAAGTGGATGCCCTATCCTTCATTTGGAAAAACCTATCAGTCTACGCCTTTCCTCCTCTGCCTCTTCTCCCCAAGGTCTTACTAAAGGTCAGGCAGGAAAAAACAAAAATGATCCTAATTGCCCCGAACTGGCCTCACCAGCACTGGTACTCAATTCTAAGGAATATGTCTCAACTCCCTCCTTGGTACTTGCCTCAAATACCTCATCTACTGTTTCAGCAGAGCAATCAAATTCTGCACAATCAGCTCCAAACTCTGAACCGGGCAGTGTGGCTGATCATGTAATTATTCAAACAACACCTCTCAGTAAATCTGTGATGGATGTCATTTTGGAAGCCAGAAGGCCTAGTACTAGAAAATCTTATGCTGATAAATGGAAGAGATTCTGTGCTTGGAACCAAGCACAAGGAACGGACACAGCAAAGCCAAATATTCCTCAGATTTTACAATACTTGACTGAGATGCTTGACAAGGGCCTATCTTTTTCATCAATAAAAATCCATGCCTCTGCCATCTCGGCTCATTACAACACAGAGCCTCCCATCTTTTCTCATAATCTGCTAAAACAGTATCTTAGAGGGGCCAAAAATTTAAGGCCTCCCAGAAGATCACCAACTCCTGCATGGGACCTCAATTTTGTGTTGGAAAAGCTTACCCTGTCTCCATTTGAACCAGTAGCTACTGCGGATATAAAGTTTTTATCTTGGAAAACGCTTTCCTTCGGGCAATCACTTCAGCAAGAAGGGTTTCAGAATTACAGGCCCTCATGGCTGTGTAGCCTTTTATTACATTTTACCCGGACAGGGTGTCCCTCAGGACCACTCCTTCATTTATACCTAAGGTGGTATCCAGTGTGGCTCTTAACCAAACTATTCACCTGCCAACTTTTTACCCAACTCCGCAGAACAAGGGGGAGCAGATTCTGCATTCCTTGGATGTACACAGACAACTAAGATTCTACTTAAACAGGACCAAATCTCTAAGAAAGTCTGAGCAGCTACTGGTGGCATTTTCTGCAGGATCAGAGGGGAAGGCTATTTCAAAGCAGACCATTTCAAAGTGGATAAGCGACTGCATTCGTTTCTGCTACTTGTGTCATGGTAAACCAGTGCCCAAGGGAATCAGGTCACATTCCACCAGGGCTGCATCTACCTCAGCAGCTTTTCTCAGAGGAGTGCCAAACAAAGACATTCTAGAAGCTGCTACTTGGAGCTCTGTTCATACATTTACAAAGCATTATCATTTGCCTCTCTTCTCTAAGTCCAGGATAGGCTTTGCCACTGCAGTTCTGCAGGGCCTTATAGCTGCTCCTAATGCTATTTAGTTCCAGCCTCCCATCCATAGCTTTGGGATTCTACCCAAATGTAATGACTGCAACAGTGAAACATGAAGAACGTAGTACAGTTGTGTACACTTACCATAAATGTAGATGTTCGAGTGTATTCACTGTTGCAGTCCGGGTTAACCACCCGCCATCCCCCTTTTTTCTAGAACTTCTCTTTCCTTCTCTATATTCTACAGCCTTTGTTGTGTATTTGCTTTTAGATTAAGGTAAAGTTTATGTTGTTACAATTGCATATACATATATATATATATATATATATATATATATATATATATATATATATGGGTCTACTTCTAATGACCGAAACGCCGATTTGCCGACAGTGAAATCACCGACACGAAACGACCGACAACGCAGTTGACCGACACGCTCGAATCCCGACAGACGGAAGGCCGACAAGGGGAATGTGTAAGCGCGACCTGGTAAGTATGCGATAGTGAGGGATTTAGGAGTAGGGAGCGGACAGGTAAGTGTGCAATACTCAGGGATATAGGGTTAGGGTGTGTGATAGGTGAGTGTGCGGTAGTGTCGGAGCTTGGGGTTCGGGGTGTGTAAGTGAGTTAGGGTTAGGGTGCAGGTAGGGAGAGTGTGCGGTAGTGTCGGAGCTTGGGGTTGGGGTGTGTAAGTGAGTTAGGGTTAGGTGCAGGTAGGGAGAGTGTGCGGTAGTGTCGGAGCTTGGGGTTCGGGTGTGTAAGTGAGTTAGGGTTAGGGTGCAGGTAGGGAGAGTGTGCGGTAGTGTCGGACCTTAGGGTTAGGGTTTGGGTTAGGGCTAGTGGATATGTGTTGTAGTGTACTGTGTTGTTTACGTGTAGTGTGTCGGTGTTATGGTGTTCGGTGTTTCGCGTTGTCGGGTTTGTGTGTTGTCGGTTTTCTGGCGTCGGTGATTTCTGTGTCGGGGAATCGTTGGTTCGGTCTTTAGAAGTAGACCCATATATATATATATATATATATATATATATATATTTTTTTTTTTTTTTTTTTTTTTTGCTCCCCATTTGTGGGGGCACCTGACATGTGGGGCAAGAAAAACTGAAGAAAATGGGCCGGCTGCATGTTTTATACCCCTGATGACCTGACATCATGGAAGAGGAGACAGCGATCAATGCAGGACCCAAGACTTTGATATTCAGGCCAACTGAGGGCAACCTGCCAGCAGATTACCCAAATGTAATGACTGCAACAGTGAATACACTTGAACATCTACATTTATGGTAAGTGTACACAGCTGTACTTTCTTATGACAGTACATGGTTGTTGGCATGTTTTGAGTTTACTATTTCTAGATTATCACACTTACAGGGTTTGTGTGGTATTTTTTATTATGCTGTTATAAAACCAATATATCAAAAGTACATTATCACCCAATGCATGATGGATGTTTGATGTAATAGAAACACATAGAAAATGTCCCATAGTAAAGTGTAGACAGTAACAATGGCAGGCAGGATTTTGTATTGACTACTACCCATACAAAGCCATGGGCAACATATGTTAATTGTATAGTGACAATAATACCCATAAACATATACACTTTTGAAAACTCTCTTATCATCTTTTTTAACTATCCAGATTTTGACAGTTGCCTATACTTGTAAGTGAATGCACTAATAATTGTGATGCAGGTGAATGGACAATGTTGATCCCCTAAAAAGAAACAGCTTTTCATTCCTACACATATAGGAACATTTGCATTTACTCAGTGTTTATCAGGTAGCTACACAGCACCACTTACAGCACTACAGCCATTGGCTGGTATTTCATAGAGGAAATGGTAATGCAATAAGTCCCATCCAGCACCTAACTGTGGCTTCTTGTCACCTGATGTTCACATTATAGCAACATGTGCACACTTGAAGATAAATTGTCATTGCCCACAAAAGGTAATAAATGTGAACTGTGGAAACATTGCATACTTTCTCAAACCACATGCACTCCTCTCGGTGCTCACTCTCAAAGCATAGGATACCCTCACTATGGTTCATGTGTACATTGCACATGTGGCTGAGCAATGGTGACCATTTTGTGGTTTCTGCTGTTCCATCATTATCATTACTTCAAGATTTCTGATATAAGTGTTTGCTCACAGACTATGAGCCCTCCCAAAGGATGTTGCATTCATGACAGTTTCCTTGCTGAACCAATTATTTTTTCTTGAAATTTACAAACTAGTAGCACAAAACAAACATGTAACAAGGTTTGCTGCAGGAAACAGATACACTACTGCATGGGCAGCATACTTCTGAGTCACTATGCAGATGTAGTAACCCCAGTGCAATGTAGGCATGCATTACATCATTTAACCTGTATGAAAAACCTTTGAATAATAATCCACATTGTTTTGGTCATAAACCCATGACTTTCAAGTATACTAAGAAGTTATATATACATGCAAAGTATTACTTTATGAACAGCAATACGTAAGTAAAGTAAGTAAGTGAAATATAGTGAGAAGAGCAAATAAAGAGGAGAAAAGAGGAATGCAATTTTAGTAAACTACTTGCCTTTGGCTATATATCATATGATGAAACAGTGCTTCACAATGGGGTGGTTCTAATACATATACTTCCATACATGGCAGTGCCCAGTCATGATTAAGCTGCATCTTGCCACAATTTTCTCTGTCAGGAAATGGTTTGCCTGTTTACACACTTTTGGCTCCATGGCATTAGAATCTGCAACCCTGTTGTACTGAAACACAGGACAGAAGTAAGGACACTAAATTGTAAACAACAGTGAAGAGTGCTAAGTTATAATCAGAATAGCCTAGCATGACAATTGGCTGCTTGCAGTTCTTTTATTCAAACATTTACTGACATAGTAAAAAAGAGTTGACGCCATCTGAATATTAAACGCATTAACTGTAAGAGGCTAGGATTTCATATATATTCAATCTAACTGATGTGGTTTGTCAGAACATTAATGCAGTGTTGTAAAAGACCACAAAATGTAGCGTGTGTTGCTTTCGTTGCTGTAATTATTTAGCAAACAAAAGCATGCCATGAGAACCAATTATTATTAGGCCTCTATTTATAGTCAGAGCATACATGACCAAATCATTCAAGAACACAAACAGGTGGTTAATTGAATGTGGCTGTGATGGCATTTAATCACTGCTGAAAATCAATATTTTCCATGATCAAATTCGATCAGACTTGAAGACTACATACCAGGACTCTCAATAATGACAGCCATGATGCTCATTCTGCAGAAGTATCTGCTCTAACTGGACACAGATGATCCAGTTATTTTCCAAGTCCATACTACTGTGCTGCATGCCTTGGAGATGAGCATTTGGTCACTTTGGTTGACTACTGCATGCTGTAAAAGCATATGTATATTTCTTTGCAATGTGTGCCATACATGACTTACTGAGGGAATTAGATATCAGATTTATATAAATGGTATGTACTATACAACAGTGCACTAATATTTATGGTTTTGAATATGTTCAGTACATGTACAATACACAACTACTAAAATACATAGCACACGCCATTAATGAATCCTCCATGTTCATGGAAACCGGCATTGACTTTGTATTAATAAAGCTACAATATCTAAAACTATGCAATTCAAATACAACACAGGATCAAACCACCAAAAGTGATATTCAGCAAAACATTTTATTAAATGTTTTCCCCCTTCTGTAACAACCACATCAGATTAAAGTGTTACTCTACACATAGCATTTAAATTCAGCAGTCAAAACAGTCACATGACATATTACAAAACTTACAAAGAATCAGTTTTAAATATTATTCACCATGCCAATACAGTCAAACAAATATGTAGCATTAAAATTGAATAAATTGGATTTAAAACACATAAAATTACATTTTACTATTTGAAGTCTGTTGGCCTTTAAAAGTCAAAATGCTATTCAGGGAAGCATTCTCGTTTAACCCAGGAAATGTTGTTGTGTTCAATTTAATTTGCCAGGACAGCTCTTTGTATTTTAACTGATTTTCCTTCCATTCACCTTGGGGTTGCTTGTCTCCAGTATTCTTTGCTACAAACCTGACTCAAGATAGCAAAGGAACCCATGGGTGTATAATAATGACACAGTGCATAGACCCTGGCATGTGTACAGTATTGCAATGAAGGCACTTTCAAAAAAATATGAAAGTTTTCTGTTTCTCAAATGCCTGGTCCTTCCTCAGTTTGGTGAACCAGAAAACTGGTATGTCAAAACATTGCACTCAAGAACTGTTAGCTCAATGTGTAGAGAAAGGCTAACTCTTAATAAAGGCCACCAAGGAGTTTGCCACCCATATGCTGAGTCATATACAGTGTTCCCAAGCCAAATGTCTACATGTGACTTCAACACTACAGTTAAAGATCCTTGTCTAGCAGAACGTGGTACAGAATATTAGATTTTACCTGCCCCATATACAAAACACCTATTCCTAAGCCTGAAGGAAGCAGCTGGAAAACTAACAAAAAAATCCTCCTTAAATCCATTTTTAGAAATGTAGTTATAAACAGATGAAATAAGAAGTGGCGTGCAATGGAGCCCTGGGGGACTATAACATTAACAACCTATTCATTAGAAAAGGTGTCTCCACCCCATCTTTATATATCCTATCAGGCAGTGGTAGCACCATTCATGCAGCCATCAAACCTTTCAGGAAGCAGAAACACTCTGCTTCCAACTACATTTAAGACATCCCATTACTATAAGAATCACTGACCATCAATCTGGTCACCTGGGTTGATAGCGCCCACTCTTTTCACCATTTGGTGATTGTAAACAGGAAATTATTTTACATTTCACAACTAATTTCCAAAGGCATCTCTTCCAGACCCAGGAAAGTCATTGTTCCCCTATATTCTGTCCCAGTCAGACCTATTATAGGATATAATGCATCTGTCATATATCTGGCCATACACATTAAAGACCTGAAGAAACATAGAGGTTCCTAACAAAGAGGATGTCTGATCTCAAAAACCTTGGCTAACAAGAGAGACTGCTGTCCTATTCCTTGTATTCAGCTTTGTACATGCCCCTAAGGAGTGACCTGTGCTTTGTTTTTATTCATTTTTTTATTGTCTATAGTCGCTATCACAAGAGGTTTGTGGTTTATATTTTATACAAATATGTCAATGTGTACCTGCACAGGTCTATATCACTTAACCAAAATACGTATTTGTTGAATATGTATTCATCAAACACTAATCAGCAAAACTCATTTCAGTGAACCCCGGACTTTTTACCAAGGTTAGGAACCACTCGCCCACCAGCACTTCAGAACAGACTAAATCAAACCCACCCAAGTGGGGGGTTTTGACCCCCACACCACCCCAGCTATTTATACCAACTCTGAGATAGCACTACAGTGGGGGAAAAGAGAAAAGTTGCGGTGATGGCCAAGTGCTTCCTAACCTTGGAAAAAAAGTCTGGGGTTCACTGAAATTAATTATGCTGATTAGTGTTTGATGAATACATATTCGACAAATACATATTTCGATTAAATGGTATAGACCCTACCTGCACTACACTCCAATGAAGGTATATTTGTTGAGCATTTTTTCTTCGATTTCTTTTAATTGTGATTTGTTGAAAACATATCCACTTGTATTGTGTAAGCCAGTAGTACATAGCAGTTTTTTTCACTTTTCCCCGCTATGATGTAACTATGGAGTTGGTATAGATAAGCTAAGGGACTTTTTTGGAGGGACAAATACCCACTTGGACTGCCACCTTACTTATGTGTGCTAAACCCAAATCTAGCTCTTCCCCTATCCCTAACACTGCATGTTACCTTACAAAAAATCTTTTCTCTAACAGCACCACTAAATAACACAGTCCGACACACACTGACACATTACATACATGCAGAACACTAAAACTAATCCTTTACCTAATTCTTACCCTAACCCACAAACAATCACACACATAAAACATTAAAACTATCACCTTACCTAACCCACAAACACTGCCAACACACTTAACCTTCACACATATATTCCTGTGACGATACTAGTTTCAGAAATTCCTGCAATTGATGTAACTGATATAAACTCACAGCTATTAAATTAATCAAATAAATGAATGTTCAACTAGTCTAATTACAGTTTTATATATATATATATATATATATATATATATATATATGTGTGTGTGTGTGTGTGTGTGTGTGTGTGTGTGTGTGTGTGTGTGTGTGTGTGTGTGTGTGTGTGTGTGTGTTGTTGAACATGCATAAATAGCTGTATTTATAAAAGGTACAGATGCATGCAGTTATGGACATAAGTAGAGAACACATACAAATATTATACAGTGCGGAAAAGTGTTAAAAAGTAAATAAGCATGTGTTTACACACCAGCATATATGTGCATGCATATGTAGACACATGTGCATAAAGTTAGTAAACTGTTCAGATGCACCTACATATATAGGTTTCATGTTACAGTTCAGAAGAGTGTATGATATAGATATAGATATATAGATATATAGAAATATAGATATAGATATAGATATAGGTATAGCTATTGATATAGATACAGATATAGATACAGATATAGATGTGTGTGCACACATGTGTGTATGTCTGTAGTCAAATGCACTCACATATATTTTATATATTATAAAATATTTATATCTACCAGTATTTATATGTAACATTTTATGTATATTAATTGAAAACTATATATAATCCATTCATACATGTATGCCTAGGATTATACTTTGGGATATAAAGCAAGCTATGTATTCATTCTACAGAGTCGTGTGCTGTGATTAGCCAGTCATAGGCCAAATATCTAGTAAAACATGTAGTGATTTATTTTTATGCTTGCCAATATTAGAAATCTGTACATGTAGTGATTTATTTTTATGCTTGCAGTATTACAAATCTGAGCAGAAATGTACCTTCTGCATAATTTCCAGTAGTGAAAAAGGGAAGATGTACGCAACTTATTTAAAATATTGTGATTGGAGGGTTACTGTGCTAATGAATCAATGGTTACACCAAAGATACACTCAGTTATAGTAATGCAAAGTCTAACAGCTACATGATACAATGTGGGACTATGCCAATGGCTTAGCACATTACAATAACTTGTATGGATGCCATTGGGAATTTAGGCCTTGTGTCTGCAAATGTATGTGTTCTGGGAGGCCCAGACGAGGCACATGCAGTGGGTAAGCATGGGCACACTCAGAGAAATATAACATTTTCCTACAGATTTACAGCTGAGAGATGCAGATAATGGAGCACAAATATATCTGTTGTTTCACTATAACAGCTTGCCACAAGCAACATGTCAACTGCAAGCAGTACAGTCCACCTATCTGGCACCTGTACTTCCTATAGGCATTCAAAAGGTCATCCACACAGATACTTGCACATATTTGAATAGGTAAATACATGACAAAATATGTATGCACACTAATGAAAAAAATGTACCAAGGGATCTGTGTAGGTGCATTTTCAACACATATTATAATATAATATATAGGAACCTGAGGGTAGCTATGTGATGCCTCTGTATAAGAAATGGGGGTGGGGTTCCACCTACTTAGTAATCCACAAAAAAAAATTGCTAACATAGATGGTTACCAAAGCTATTTCATGTAATAAGATGAAATTAGCATACACATTAACACCTGTATAACTAATTGTAGAACAGGTGAAAAATATGCATTCAGATACTCTACTGCAATTGCTTGTTTTTCCTTGATTCTTTACACACACTTTCACAGGTAGCTAATTAGCCATGTGCTCTCCCCTAGAAATGCCTGCGGTAACTGATTTATACTGTTGAGCAATGCAGGGAACTGCTTGGCTGTGTAAATTAGCATGATTGGCTGTGATAGTTAACTCATCCAAAATGCTGTGTCCCCCATTATCCTTATAGGTTATTTATCATTAAGTAAATATATCAGATTATTGACCAAACTGTAGAGGTAATCATGTCAACTTGAGGATTAATTGGGTGGGATGCCATTGCAAGAGTGTATCATGAGGAACTCTGGATTCTACAGTAATATGTGTTCTCATGAGTGTATTGTAATGTAGGACTTTCTGATAAATTTCATGTAGTGGCACACAAATTATTGTGAGTGAACAACATACTTTACAGCTGAACTACTTTGTAAAGCCAGCAAGCAAAACTGGCAAA